>NC_056731.1:1176413331-1176423331 GCF_019279795.1 Protopterus annectens | reverse complement strand
CAATAATTCCCCCCATTCCGAAAAAAGGTAAGAACCCCCAACTATGTGCATCCTATAGACCCATACCATTGTTAAATATTGATTATAAAATGTTCATGTCTATCCTGGCCAAAAGACTAAAGAATATATTACCCAATCTAATACACTTTGATCAAACTGGCTTTATCTTACATAGAAAAGAGCACAATGATGTTATTAAGCTACTGTCTCTAATAGACATTGCAAACAAAACCAAGAAACAATTAACTATTATTAGTCTGGATATTAATAAGGCATTTAATTCCCTTAGTTGGTCATACTTACAAAAAAATCTTTAAAGAATTTAACTTTACTTCAGATTTCACTAAACTGATATTAAATATTTATAGTGATTCTAAAACATTTGTTAAGATTGGTTCATGTCTATCACCCCCAGTAAAAATTCATAAGGGAACTAGACAAGGTTGCCCTCTATCCCCATTATTTTTTGCTTTATCGGTGGAACCTTTTGCTTCATTTATTAGAAATAACCCAAATATCAAAGGATTTCAAGTTAATGAGGGATACTGTCCAAAAGTTCAGCTTTTTGCTGACGATATTCTACTAACATTCAGTGACATAGAAGGCTCTTTACAACATATCTTGAATGCTATAACTTTATTTGGAAGAATCTCAGGGCTCAATTTTAATCAATATAGAACCAAAACACTTTTAATCAATAAGAAAATAAATAGCAATTTGCAAAAATACAATACATTCAACTGGGAAAATGATAAGATAGATTATCTAGGAATAAGTATTAAGAATAAGTGGAATGAGACTATTAAGTTTGACTTCACTAAACTAGTAGCTATAATCAGTGACTTGACTAAAAAGTGGAACAAAATATTTTTCACCATGGAAGACAGACTTACATTAATAAAAATGATTATTTTGCCCAACATTTTATTTTACATACAATCATTGATTTTACCTCCACCTAAGAAATTCTTTAAACAAATAGATTCCCTATTACTAACTTTTCTATGGTTCCCAAAGAAACCAAGAATAGCCTATAAATGGCATGTTAGAGCCTGGGACAGTAATGGGATTGGCTTTCCCAACATAGAATTATATTCCAAATCTGCTATTATTAACATAATACTACACTGGATTTCATCCATATACACTTCTAGCTGGAAACAACTACATGAAATACATATAACTTTCTCTGAGAACTCAGAAACCTAGTTTAAGGAAACCTTTGGAATTAACAAAATATTTTGGATACTGCATGAATATTGATTATATAATAAAAAATTTAGCCACTCCTCACATGGTATAAACCAAATATTTTATATTTTCAAAAATATAATCGACAACAATTATAGTCTAAAGAACACCTTTTTCATTACATTTCCCATAGCTTATACACCAGATTGCCTAGATACCTTCAATATCAATAAGATGCAGAATCTTAAAGAGAATAATCTAAAGTTTTGGCACCAGTTTATAGACAATAAGTACATCCAACCACTGAACATTCTCTTAGCCAGATATAATTTCTGTCAAGATAATTGGCTCTGTATTCAATCTTTAAGAAAGTTTGTTGAAAATAAAGTGAGAGTGTCAATAAATCTGGAAACTATTATACCAAGACTGATACAACTATTCATATGGTGTAGTTCGGTGAACATTGAACATAAATTAAGCATATCACCTGTATATAAAATCCTACGAGATGGCTTGATTACTTTTGACCAAGCTTTTTGGAATTACTCCATAAAGATTAATGGTGAACCTTTATCTAACAATAATAAGAAACAGTTATTAAATTCAATAAAAAACTTCATCATCTTTATATTGGAGACTATATACCTGGAGATTTATTCATAGAAGCTTTTACACTCCACACAGAATTGACCTTATAACCAAGAATAATGAAAGCAAATGCTGGAAGTGTGGTGATATTCTTGAAGCCAACTGGGTTCATATGTTCATTGAATGTGGAACTCTCACACAATACCAGAGTGATTTTAAACATTTTACAAAAGCCCTGTGGTCTGATAACTGTCAAATTACTAGTTTTTTGATATTATTCAATGTTCCTACCCTAAGTGTAATTCCTAGACATCAGTTACCTGTTCTTTGGTTAATTCTAGCTATTGCTTGAAAAATAATTACATTGAACTGGAAAAATAAACAAGATCTTATGTTTACTGAGTTTATTTCAATAGCAAAATCTGTATGTAAAAAAGAAATGCAAACTATTTATCAGAGATCATCAAATGTAACACACAAAAGACTAGCTTGCCAAAAATTGGAGAGATTGTTAGATAAATATTTATTACCTTTCTTGGATAAACCAAATGTTTATCATGGATGTTTGTATATAGTGTAAATAGTTATTATGTTTTATATTGTTTATTTATAATACTTTATGTCCATGTTTATTAACAAAATTTAATAAAAATGTTTTTGGAAAAAAAAAGTCCATTCAGGAATAGTGTAGCCATTCCTACTCAGAATATGGCCACCGAGCGATCGAGTAAACAAGCCTGGGGAATGTGCACAATCCTGCTAATGCTATTCTGTCCAGTAAGCAGGCAGGCATTCGTGGCAGAATAGTGTAGCCGAATACATTTCTGCAAAAATCAAAACGGAGGCATGACAGCTCAAACTAAAGCATGTATTAGAATCCTTAGGCATTACAATGGCCAAATATATGGCCATTGGCATGGAAAAGTGTTGCAAAATGATAAAAATCAAAGTTTTTGTTTTTTTGGCAATCTCAGCTGTTTAAGCATAGGGCAGCGGCATTCAAATGGAATTGCACCGAAAATAAAAAAAACAAATGTGATAAATCAATTGTAAGTGAAATCTGCATTTTGCCATTATAGTCTATGGCATGCAGAATCAAAACAACAGCAGGGAACAGTGGTTGCTAAGGGGAAAGGCTCTGGTGTAGTGCTGTAACTAGGGACTAAAGCAATGGGGTATGCTAATGAGGGAAATTTACTGAATCACAAAAAGAAGACAAGTGCCAAACTGCACCTAACCTTGTAGGAGCTATAAGGAAGTGGTGTAAGCAGCAGAAGCAGCTGACCTGAAAAGGGTGTGTGTCATGCTTGGTGTAAGCACATTGTCACTCCACGGCTCACATTTGAGCTTAGCTAAGCACAGCTAAGCAAGGGTGTGTGTGTCTGAGGCTGTACTGACTTATTCCATGAAATAAAAAGCGTGTTTGTGTCCAGGGGAGGGCCGTTTCTCATTGTTTACCTTAGTTAAAGGGTTTGCACATCACACACTGAGTCTAAAACAAAAAACAAACCAAAAAAAAAAACCTGGAAATAGCAGGACTGTTTACATTTGGGCACCAGGTTTACGCGGTGTGCCTCGGGGCTTAAAAGGGGTGGAAATGGGAAGGGAAAAAAGAAAAAAAGGGGGAAATAGCAGAATATAAGCAATCAGGTACAAATAACATAGCTGGCAGGTGGAATACATCATAGTCAGTCAATCATACAGGCAACATATGCAGCAGAACAGTATAAACTATGCAAACACCTTCCAGTCTGCTTTTTCCCACAAATTCTGCACCATTGGTGTACACATGCGGGGGAAGTTTAACCAAAAAAATGTTAGGGGCTGCCGTTGCTTTGATCCATCAGTATGTGCTAGAGGCTGAGGGTGGTGAGGAGGATAATGCTGACAACCACCACAGACCGAGGAGGAGGAGAAGAGTGTTCAAACCCAGGCTAACTTACCAGTGGCTACATGATCTGGAGATAGAGTGCTACAGGGTGGACAGAGACATACTTCAGCAAATCATCAAGCTGTGCCTGCCTCAACTCAGACCCAGAGCCAACAGAGGGGAACCTATCCCAGTGGATACCAAGCTATATGTAGCCTTAAGAATACTAGCTATGGATACTTTCCAAAGACCTACTGGGAACATCATGGGGGACTCACAGGCATCTGCATTCAGGGTACTACACCAGTTCCTGGATGCCATCCTACCACATACTGGTCCCCACATTTACTTCCCCAACACCTGTGAGGAGAGGACCAGCAATATGCGCCTCTTCCACCATGTAGCAGAATACCAGGAGGTACTGGTTGTGATAGACTGTATATACATCCACATCAAA
Source organism: Protopterus annectens (assembly GCF_019279795.1). Lineage (NCBI taxonomy): Eukaryota > Metazoa > Chordata > Ceratodontiformes > Protopteridae > Protopterus > Protopterus annectens. The sequence continues at coordinate 1,176,419,225 of NC_056731.1, read as the reverse complement.
GCACCATCTGGTGAACAGGGTAGACTCTACATAAACCACAAGGGCTTCCCCTCCATCAACTGCCAGGTCATGTGCAATGCCCAGGGCATTATCATAAATGTGTGTGTTGGCAGTCCTGGAAGCTATCACGACTCTCACATCTGGCATTCATCACAGCTGTACCAGGTATTTGCCAGTAGGGACATCCCATATGGCCATCTGCTGAGGGATGCTGGCTATGCACTGGAGCCATGGATGATGACACCCATCAAAAATGCACACACACCCACTCAAGAACACCATAATGGGGCACATGCACAAACCAGGGTCATTACAGAACATGTGTTTGGGATGGTCAAGTCACGGTTCCCCTGCCTTGACATATAGGTTCATAGGTTCATACTAGGCTATCTGCCCTAGGGCATTTATAAGCCTAGCCAGAGTATGTTTGGCTTTCGCCACCCATTTTAAATTAATTTTGCTATGCTCTTTTTCGAGGTTAGTATACTGTGCCTCTGTCTAACAGTGACACAGAAGTGATACCCGGGGTAAACCTACGATCTCCCAACCACTCATCAAGATTCCTCTTGAAGAGAGTTAATGAGGGACTCTGCCTAACCTGGACTGGGATTTTATTCCAGAGTGAAGGGAGCCTCTGGGTTATGAATCTGTCCCTCCAGCATGTCCTATTTATGTCAGTGCTGAGGTTCAAGTCTCTCGAGCGTGTAGCTCGATGGGATTTGGATTTTTGGAGGTGCAGCATGTCCCTTAATTCCAGATTGGACATGGCTTTATACATCAGGCACAGGTCGCCTCTGAGCAGGCGGTATGCCACTGAGTAGAGCTGGAGTTTCTTTAACCGGGCAGCATATGGCATCTGTTTGAGCCCTTTGATCCTCTTGGTGAGGTACCTTTGGAGTCTTTCCAGTTGCTGCAAGTGTTTGGTAAGGTACATCCCAAAAGGGGCATTGTACTCGATTATGGGCCTGATGATGGATGAGTAAAGAGGCACGATGACCTCCCCTAATCTAGATGTGAATCCCTTCATGATTAGGTGGGCTATATAAAATGTTTTTATAACCACTTTGGCCACGTGGTTGTCAAATGAGAGATTGCTATCAACTTGGGTCCCCAGGTCCCTAATTACTTCTTCTGTACTTAATGGATTACCACCTATGTGGTAATTTGTGGGCACTTTGTTTTTGCCAAAGGGGATGACTATACACTTTTTGGCATTTAGCTTGAGGCCATGGCTCTGGCACCAGTTGTCTGTTTCTATGAGGCCCTTTTGGAGGATGCTTGTGTCAGCTGGAGAGTCGATTATGGTGCTCAGTTTGCAGTCATCTGCAAACTTGATCAGCCACAGTCCTTCTGTATTGGCCTGTACCTCCGAGAAATATATACCGAACAAGAGAGGTCCCAGGATTGAGCCTTGTGGGATGCCACTTGTAACTGGTTTGGAGTCTGACATGGCTCCAGCAATTCTAACCATGTGGGTTCTGTCCTTGAGCCAGTTTGCAACCCATCTAGCGACATAGGGGTTTATATTTAAGCTGGTGAGCTTATGTATAATGCCCAAGTGGGGTATTGTATCGATGGCTTTTGCGAGGTCCAGGTAGGCTGTGTGGACCACCTTCGTCAATGGCCTTGGTGACTGTTTCAAAGAAGTCGACCAGGTTTAAGAGGCAGGATCTGCCCTTAACAAAGCCAAACTGGGTAGGATCCAGTGTCTGTAGGTCAACAATATCTTTATTTATGAGGTCCATGATGATCCTTTCCATAGCTTTGCAGACCAAGCTAGTCAGGCTTATGGGGCGATAGTTTCCAGGGTCCGTTGAGGCACCACCTTTGTGGAGAGGGACCACTGTTGCTGTACGCCACTCTTTGGGTACATATCCTGTAATAAGGCTGAGATTGAACTGTAGTTTTATATTTGGGTTTAGCTCTTCTTGGAGTTCATGTAGGATGCAGCCCGGGACACTGTCTGGTCCCACTGATGCTGTATTTTTTGCTTTGGTGAGGGCAGCTCTTACCTGAGCATCTGAGATGTTAGGGGGGCAGCACTCTGCTGGGATAGATATTTGCCCTTTTGGTGGGGAGGGGGGGAGAAGTTTGCGCTGAATCTGTCAGCTAGGATGTTGGCAATGTCTGTGGGTTTGGTGTATTTTTTGTCATTCTGGACTAATTCTGAGCATATCTGGGAATTCCCACCCAGGTTCCTAACATAACGAAGAAAGCCTTGTGATTATCTTTAGTGTCCTGTGCAATTTTTCTCTCGAAGCTGGCTTTAGACGATTTTATGAGTGTCCTTAGTTTTTTGCTAATACTGATCAGAGATGCCTTCCCTTTTTGGGATTTTGCTCTATCATGTAGTAGCTTCCTCCTTCTATTGTATAGTTTGTTTATGGCTGGTGTCCACCAGACAGGACGTCTGCCTTTGGAGGATTGGGTCTTGGTTTTATTTGGGATTGCATGATCCATGCATTCCTGAAGGTGTTCACAGAATGCATTTATAAAGGATTCTGTGGTCTGGGCCGTATTTTCCACAGGCCCGGGGGCTTTGAAGGATTCCACCTCGGTTTTGAGGAATGTGAAATTTGCTTTAGAGAAGTTTTTCACTGTGGTTTTCTGGGCAGGGGGTGGGGTCGGGATGTGAATATCCAGTGAGATCAGTTTATGGTCTGATCTTACCAGTGAGGGTTACACTTCTGGTCTGGAGCATAGAGTCCCTATGTTGGTGATGAGCAGGTCCAATATGTTTTCCCCTCTTGTGGGAGTGGTAACAAGTTGTTCCATAGCATTTGAGTTTATGAATTCTAGGAACCTTTGGGCTAGGGTGTTGGAGCTAGAGTAATGCTCCCAGTCTATGTTTGGGTAGTTGAAGTCACCCAATATAATGGTGTATGGAGAGACCTTCATATTTTCCAGTGTTCTCAGGAAGGCCGAGTGGGGTTCCTGGGTTTGGGAGGGTGGTCTATAGCAGGCTATAAACTGGGAGGCAGTTTTACCCACTGTTAGTTGCACATGGATAGTCTCTGATGCTTCGTGCTTTGCCACCAACCTGGAGGTGTGGGTATCTTTGATGAATATCGATACTCTCCCTCCTTTTGTGGTTCGGTCCAAGTTTTGGGGCCAAAAAGCATGGTATGAGGTATAACCTGGTAGTGCTGGGGTGCTCTTGGGAGCCCTGAACCAGGTTTCTGTTACTGCACAGATATCGATGTTCTCCATGCTAAGGAGAGTTTCGAAAAGTGCATCTTGAGGTTTAGACTTCTGGCATTGAGTAGCATTACTCTTAGTTTCTTATCCCTTGTGATACCTATGGAGGTGAGTTTGTCTTTTGAGCCTTGCCTAAAAAGGCACTATGGGGGTAGCAAGAGCCTTTGCCAATATCTGAAAGCCCAGGGGTGACAGGTGCAAGCCGTCCCTAGCAAAGCATTGTGGCTTGTTGAGCATATCATCCCAGGCTGACAGGCATTGGATCCCCTTTGAATGACACCAGTACTTAAGCCAATTGTTGAAATTGATCATCTTGTCTTCATATTGTGGCATCATTCTTGGTGAGGGTAAGATGCTACTCAAGGTCAGGGTCATACCGGCCTGGGCTACATGCTCAGAGAGCTCCTCTATGTCTCTTTTCATGTAGTCCAGGGAGGTATGTCTCAGGTCATTCACACCAGCATGGACAGTGACTGAGCCATATTTGTACTTGCCTTGGAGTGCCCTGAGTGCTTGTGTTATGTGGCGAATCCTAGCGCCTGACAGGCTGCTCACCGTGACCTTCTCCTTGTTCAGCCTGGTGAGTGGGACGTCAGTGTGCCTGACGATAGAGTCACCTATTACAAGTGTATCAGGTGTGTTGTTTAGCCTTAAGGGCTGTGACTGTTCGGCACACTGGCTTTGTGAGATATGTGTTGCACGTGTTTTGTTGGAGCTGGTGGAGCTTTGCCGTACTCCCCAGCCACATGTGCACACATGTTCGTAGTATGTGCCATTCTACACAATATGATCCTGCAGAAACAGCTGCAGCAGGAACAGCCTGGGGAAGGGCCACACAACCCCACACCATTGCCAAGGTCCCCACAAACACAGAGGGACACAGAGGAAGAAGCCCCTGAGCCTACTCCTGCAGGCAGATGGAGGTGTGCCCTGTATGGCCAGGTCTTGGCAAAGAGGCAACGCATAGCACACACACTAACACTGTAAGGACCCAGGGATTGACACCTCTCTCTGACTCGCACACACAGTAAAATGGATGACACACACATCACGTTACATGTAACTTACCATGTATAGGCAGTGTACTGAGTGCATCCAACTTAGGCAGCCCTCAAGCACTGTACTCACAACTTCTGCAGTCAGTCTTCTTAACAATAAATTAATGGATTAGTATGTCTTTGTCGCATATCTATGGTAATGCTGCATGCATGCAAGGATAGCAGCAGACAACTGACAGCTATGTGGAACACCAGGAAATGTCTGCACAATAGTGGCTTCCCCACACTATGCAGTATCATTTAAAGTGACAAATCTCACTGCAGTATCATAACTCACATGCATGGATGTCACTGTGGGGGTCCCATACTCACCCCCAGACTCACACAGCAAGTCAGCAGTAGAAAACCATAAAGGAATGTCTGGCAAAGACCCACAAATGGTGACAATGATGGAATACCCCCCTACAGACTTACACAGTGATATCATAGCAGGCCTTGCATTTGCAGTAAGGCTCTGAAGGGTAAGATGTCTGAAACCCAGTTGTATGGCATTACAATCTAACCTGTAGTCTCTAGTGATATGTCTCTTTTCTCCAAGCCAGGGCACAATACTATGCAACATGGAACCAAAATGTAAAGCCAGTATCAATACAGTCTGCAGAAATGTGTACCACTGATAAGTGTGCCCCCTCCCATATCCATATTCTCATAGAAATACAGTAACATGAAAGTTTGTAAGGTAATAGCAGCAGAGCACACATTGCCAGGGCTGTCCCAATCAACATAACTTGTTGCATGTCCACAATATGTAGGGGTTAATGAGCTATGCATATGTGTGGGGAATACTGCCATGATGTGGCCAGCAACTTGTCCCAGCTGTTGTGTCCTAGTGGCCTAGGTACAGTACTATGGCAGACAGGGCCATGTTCCATGAAATGCAGTGACAACCATTTTACATGTCAGTGACACCTATGGTGGGAGTTGTACACACTGTCCAAATGTCAATATCCATTACTGCCAGGAAGCTGGACAGGTCATGTACAGGGGGGCACACATATGAACAGTGCACAGGTTGGAGTAACCTACACAGTGCCTACCATACCTCCCAACTGTACAGACCTTTTGTAAAATGTATAGAGGTTTGCATCATATTTGTGGTGTCTTTATTCCAAAATAGTGGTGGTCTAGCAAATCAATGGCAAACCACAAAAGTCTAAAGTCAGAAAATAATGATGGAGTGTAGTGTCTCAGATGTCATACCCTATAGAAAAATGCTTGCTAATGCAAAATCTGTCATTGTATCACCCTTCCAGGTTTGTAAGGCCAGTAGTTACAATGGTCCGTATATTTAGGCCTTTGTCACCCAATTAATCATGGCTTTGTCCAGATATCTGGCTCAGATATGTAGAGAGGTATGGTGCCTAGTAGCACAACAGTGCATTCTGTCACTTACCATTGTCATCCCAGGGGGGTCCATTGCCTGGCAGCCTGGGAACATATGAGTAACAGAATGCACTGCTTTGCTACAGATGGCCTGCATCAGCCTGACATGGCTTACAGGCCTCTGGCAAAGGTCCATGCCTTGCCCATAGTGCCTTTGTAGGTAATGTCATGGGGTCCATGCTACCAACATAACACAGTCATCAAAATGGAAATATAAGGCCATGCTGCTAAATGCTAGTAGCATACCTCTTAACC
>NC_056731.1:1176340831-1176408331 GCF_019279795.1 Protopterus annectens | reverse complement strand
TGTCCCAATGTACACTTTACAAGGCCCACTGTTATCATCCACTGTAGAGGTAGCTGTAGACATTCTGCAGCCCTATAAGCTCTGTGCCACATGCAATAACTATGTAATGGTATGGAATAAATAACAAGATAGGTGGGCCTTCTAATCCTTCAATACCATTCCCCACTCAGTAATCATAGACAAACACACTCAGCTAGGCATCAACCCCTATATCACTAGGTGGTTTGCAAACTGGCTCACAGATAGAACCCATGCTATGAAAGCAGCAGACTCCATGTCAGACTGATGACCAGTTATGAGTTGAGTCCCACAGGGTTTGGTCCTGGGTCTCCTCATGTGAGGGATCCACAACTCTGAAGTCCAGCCCAACATGAAGGAACTTTGGCTGACAATGTTTGCAGATGACTGCAAGAAGGTTGCTATTATTACCTCTGCACGTGATGCTGACATCCTCCAGAAAGGCCTTACTGAGACCTACAACTGGTGTCACATCCCTGGACATTAGCTCAATGCTAGAAAATGTGCCAACATCCCCATTGGGAACAACATGGTTCCCATAAATCACCACATTGATGGTATTCCTCTGAACATGGAAGTCATTATAAGAGAACTTGGAACACAGGTTGACAGCAAGCTCTCTGTTGAGCACCACAGTGCCACTGCATTTAAAAAGTCCTTCTTTGTTGCACATCTCATTACTAAGGGTGTTTCATCAAGGATGTAAGAGATTTTTATCTCCCTCTAATCTCCCTTCATTAGGCCAATCAATGAGTACAATGGCCCATTTGATATGTACCTCACTGGACACCTGCAACAACTGGAGAGACTGCAAAAGTACCTCACAAAGAGGATCCTAGGCCTTAAACACTTGTCCTATATGGACAGACTCCAATAACTCCAACTATTCTCTGTCTCATATTGGCTACATAGAGGCGATCTCTGCTTGACTTACAAAACCATGTTTGACCCAGCTCTGTCAGGAATACATCTAAAGAACCCAATCTGTCCACACCACATGCTCCAGAGACTTCAACCTCATTTTCACAATCAACAGAACATGCTGGAGGGACAGGTTCATAACCCAGAGACTGGCTATGCTATGGAATAGACTTCACATACATGTCAAGCAGAGCACCTCACTGGCCCTCAAGAGAAAAATGGATGAGTTAATGGGGAACAGAAATCCCACCCTGGGGATCACTCCAGTGGCTATACTCTTTAGACACAATGGGGGCTATCTTCAGGTGGCATGATGCCAGGGTAATCCCATGGGCTAGGCTTGTCAATGCTCCATGGCCATTCACCTAGTACACACCTATGAACCTATGAACCCATGGATTTCAACATTGGCAAACGTGTGTGCATTAGTATGTATAAAAGTGTTTGTGAGTGTGTAAACATGTGGGTGAAATTAGTTTGATGCCCTTTTCACCCAGTACACCTACCATTACCATACTTTACAAGGGCTGGTGATGTCATTCACTATATGGGTACCTTGGGACACTCTTCACCCTATAAGCTCCATGGTGCATCCGGTAACTGCATAACACTATAGTACCAGCAACTACATAGGTAGGGGTTCTAATCTGAGTCCTGGAAAATCTGTGTAAGTGTTTGTAAGTATGTATATTTGTAGGATACAACATTCTGAGGCCTCACTCCTCGCCCAGTATACTGCCCATTGTCATACTTTACAAGGGCTGGTGATGTTGTTCACCTTAGAAGAACTGTGGGACACTCTTCACACTATAAGCTCTGTGATGTGTGCAATAAATGCATAACCTTGTATTAGCAATAGCTAGATAGGTAGGGGTACTAATCTCAGTCCTGACAGATGTGTGTGTGTGTGCAAGACCTGTATCCTGCATATGTGCTTAAGTGAGAACTATATCGATTGGAGGGGTGGATTTTACATTTTTAGACCATGGTACTCCCAGTACATGTATCAAGGTCCACTTTACAAGGCCCTCTGTCTTCATCAACCATAGAGGTATCTGTTGACACTCTTCAGCCCAATAAGCCCTGTGCCATGTGCAGGAACTATGTAACAGTATGGACTGACTAACAAGATAGAAAGGGCTGATAATCTCAATCCTGGCAAATGTGTGTATGAGTGTATTTGTGTGTGTAAGTGTGTATAACTGTAGGTTCAAGTATTTTGGGTCTATTCTCATCCAGTAAATCTCCCATTGTCATACTTTACAAGGCCTGGTGATGTTGTTCACTTTGGAATTACATTGGGACACTCTTCACCCTGTAAACTTTATGGCACATGCTGTAAATGCATAACACTGTATTAGCAGTAACTAGAGAGGTAGGAGTTCTAATCTCAATCCTGGCAAATGTATGTGTGTATGAGAACAGTTCCTGTGTGTGTGTGTGTGTGTGTGTGTTTGAATGAAAACTATATCCATTGGGTGGCTGTGGTTTATCATTTTAGGCCATGATATTCCCAGTACACATCTCAAGGTCCACTTTACAAAGGCCGCTGTTCACATCCACCATAGAGGTATTTGTGGATGCTCTTCAGCCCTATAAGCCTAATGCTTCATGCATTAGCTATGTAACAGTATGGAATGAATAACATGATAGGCAGGGCTGCTAATGTCAGTATTGGAAATTGTGTGTGCATTGGTGTGTATAGCAGTGTTTGTGAGTGTGTAGACTCACAGGTGACAGTCTAATGAGTCCTTCCACACCCAGTACACCCCGCATTGCCATACCTCACAAGGGCACATGATGTTATTCACTTTACAGGTACTTTGGAACAGTCATCACACTATTAGTTCCATGCCACCTGCAATAACCACATAACATTGTAGTACCACTAATTAGATGGGTAGGGGTTCCAAACCCAACACTGGCAACTGTGAGCCTGTGTGTGTGTGTGTGTGTGTGTGTGTGTGTGTGTGTGTGTGTGTGTGTGTGTGTGTGTGTGTGTGTGTGTGTGTGTGTGTGTGTGTGTGTGTGTGTGTGAGACTGCCTGTGTGGGAACAGTATTCTCTGTGTGTTTGATCAACACAATATCCTCTGGGAGTGTGGGTTTTACCAATCTAAGGTGTGTTCCACCCACTACACTTACTATTGTCCAATTTACATGGGCTGCTGACATCAACCACCATAGACTTACCTGTATACCCCCCTCAGCCTTATAAGCTCTGTGGCAAATGCAATAACTGTTACACAGACCTCGTAAATGTGTACATATACAGCTGTACCTTGGCTCAGACATGATCGATGTGTTACCACTCTGCCCTACCCCTCATTGACAATGTATGCAGGGCCACATCCTGGTGCCACACAGACACCTAAAACACAAACAGAATACAGCATGTGAGACTACATTCAGTCAGCATTACTAACACCAATAATGCATCATGGCTGAATAGGTACATACACTCTGAAGTGTACCCATTACAAATGCCTGACAGCACCTTACACAGCATTACATAGCTAAACTGTACTGTACTTAATTCACCTGGGCATCAGAACCATATTAGCATGTCCCTGCATCAGTGATATGGATGACAGGGATGTGGCACAGGTATCATCATATGCACAGTGTGTTGTGTGGGTTTGCCAGAGGGCTTGCCTGGGCCATACAGTTGACATCATGTGTGTATTTGGAGGGGTGTTCTATGAATGGGCTGTGCAGAGGTGGTGTGTATGTCTGGAGGTGACCTGGCTGTGATGGCAATGTGTGTGCATTTGTATGCACACAGTCATGCAATGTGGCTGCCCTACACAGGGATATGTTGGACAGCTGTGGGCCATACATGGCAGGGTGTACAGTTCACTGTCTCTGGCCATGGACATGTGAACCGGTCCTGCCAGAGGTATCACTGGCACCACCAGGCCCAAGGCCAGGTGCAGTACTATTTCCCTATGGTGACCTCTGTCTGCTGGATCCATATCCCAGACAGGGCTGGCTAGGACCACATGCCCATGGCCTGCTTCATTATGGTGTGGACAGCACCCGTCCTTTGGTACTGCTGGTGGGACTACCACTACAGGAGTGCGAAGGTGCATGGCCACATAGACTCTCAGCTGATGGTGCTGACCTACGTCCACATGGCCAATGCCCATCTCCCAACTCATGCTGCAGCACAGACATTCCATGGTTGCGGACTGCCAAGGTCTCACCCCACCGTCTATTCATGACCTCAGTATTTTGACATGTGGCCTCAACAAGGTCAAGTATGTCATCATGTAAACCAGGAAGAGTTGCATCTAAGACCCTGTGTATTTGTCTGGTGTTGCATTCACTACATGCCTGTGCATCCATGGCAGCCCGAAACATGTGTCTGGTGGCTCCTGCTGTGGTGCTTGTGACAGCGGCTCGACAGGCAGCAGTCCTTCTTTGAGCACCCCTGTCCACCCTCCTGTGTGAGACCTCACCTGCACTCTGGCTATGGCTAGTGTCTACACTCACAGTTGCAATAGTCACCACACTAGCCTGTTCCATGCCACCACTTGCCAACTGTCCATTATCTGTGGCTGCTGGGGAAGGGGTATGTGTGGACATTGTGACTGTGTGCAGGGACATTGTGGCTGACTGTGGGATGCCAACTGGTGGCACAGATGCAGCTCCTGACAATGGTCAGAGTCTGCAGAGACACAGAGATCAGATTCTGAGTGGGAGGGACTACGGCCACTATGTCCACCTGTGAGGGGAATACAACATATGTAAGGTTTGCTTGTATACACACACACACACACACACACACACACACACACACACACACACACACACACACACACACACACACACACACATACAGGTGACACACAGACACATACAGGTGAGGTGGCACAAAGGCATTACGCAGACCTCACAATAGCCAACTGGTGACATTCACAACACTCGGTCAGACCACAGCATACACACTTTGGACAGGCCCTCAACATCATGCAGTGCAGCCTTTTCCACTTAATGTTACTATGAATATACACCTCTGGGATATGTGAGTAGTGTAAGTAGGTGATTGGCCTTCACCTAGCACACACTGCACCCATGTACACATGATTGCTATTCACCTGTATAGCACAGTGGCAACTCCTACAGAATATAGCTCACAACTGTACAGAGTTTTGCTGAATGTTTAGATGTGTGGCTAATATTTTTGGTCTGTTCCTCATAAATCCTGTGTTTGTCTGATACATTACTGGGATGATCTGTGGATTGGCTCCACTAATTAATGACATAATGTGAGTTGTAGACTTCATGACCTGTAGTAAATGTATGTTGAAAGTTTACAGTGGACATAATAAGTGAACACATACCCCTGTTAACATGCCAGGTTTTTGTGATATATAACATGAGACCACAGAAATCATGCCAAAAGACACAACAAGGCTGGTTGCATGAGTGTGTACACCCTTAAACTAATACTTTGTTAAAGCACCTTTTGATTTAATTACAGCATTCAGTCCTCTTGGGAAGGTGTCTATCAGCACGGCACATCTTGACTTGGCAATATTTGCACACTGTTCCTTGCAAAACCCTCCAACTTTGTCAGATTGCAAGGGCAACTCTTGTACACAGCTCTCTTCAGGTCACCCCACAGATTTTCTACTGGATGTGGGTGTGGGCTCTGGCTGGGCCAATCCAGAATGTTGAATGTCTTCTGGTGAAGCCATTCTTTTGCTGATTTGGATGTATAGTTTGGGCCATTGTTGTGTGGAAAGGTAGAATTCCTCTTTATCTACAGCTATCTAGCAGACACCTGAAGAATTTTGGTCAAAAGGGACTGGTTTTTGGAACTGTTCATAATCCCCTCCAACTTGGCTAAAGCCCCAGTTCCAGCTTATGAACAGTAACCCCAAAGCAGGACACTGCCATCATTGTGCTTCACCGTGGGGATGGTGTTCTTTGGGTGAGGCACAGTGTTGTTATTGCCCCAAACAACCCTTTCAAAACTGTGGCCAAAAAGTTCAACCTTGGTCTCATTAGACCATAACACATTTTCCCACATGCTTTTGGGAGACTTGATGTATTGTTTCTCAGAATTTAGCCAGGCCTGGATGTTGTTTGGTGTGAGAAAATGCTTTCATCTTCCAACCCTACCCCAAGACATATGGAGAATATGGGCTATTGTTGTAGTACACAACCAGTACTTGCAAGGGATTCATGTAACTCCTTTAGTGTTACTGTAGGTTTTCTGTCAGCCTCCCTGACCAGTTTTGGTCTTGTCTTCTCATCAAATTTGGAGGGATGTCTACTTCTTCATAATGTCACTGTTGTCCCATATTTTCTCCACCTTTTGATGGCTGTCTTCACCATGTTCCATGGTATATGCAATGCTGTGGAAATGTTTTTGTACCGTTCTCCGGGCTGATACCTTTCCACAATGAGATCCCTTTGAAGCTTTGTGAGCTTTCTGTGGTGTTACTGTAGCAGGCAACTGAGTAAATGTCAGGAAAAGCCTAGTAGGACAGCTGATCATTATTCGTTGTTAATGAAAGAGTCTTTGTAATTGATGACAGGTGTTTACCCAAGAAGACATGATGCTGTAATTCCATCAGAAACTACTTCAACAAAGTATTAGCTTCAGGCTGTGCATGCTTATGCATCTAGCTTATTGTATGTGTTTTATTTTTCATACTTGTTCCCCTAACAGGTTTGTTTGTTTATAAATTGAATTGTACAGGTTATAGGTCAAATTAAAGGTAGGTAGAGTTGTGAAATGTTTTATTGTGGTCTCATTTTTGAATGTCACAAATACCTGGCATTTTAACAGGGGTGTGTACGCTTTTTATATGCACTGTATAAGACTACTTTTCAAATATGTCCCTAGTTTTGTCCCATTGTCCCTCCATTTTGTCAGTCTTTGTCCATATTTCTTGCACTGACAGGTTGTGAGGTATGCTATGGATATGTTACCTGTCCTGCAAATAGGCCCCTGTGATGACCACTCTGATGCAATGCAGTTAACCCTACCACAAGTGAACATACACATTTCGCAATATGGCTAAGAGTAACAGCTGTGTGCATGATAAAATGGATGACCTTAACATGCCTGGGGTATTGGTGAGCCACAACAGGACAATACCATACTCACTGGCTTCAGGCTGCTGTCCGACATCCAGACCAGAGGTACCTATGTAGTTGTGGGGGAGAGGTATTGTCAGCAGACGGACTTTCCTTGCCTGTTGTCTGGGTGCCACCCACCGCTATGACTTGTGTGTGTTGGCTTTGCTGGTGGTGCCCCAAGGTTGGCAAGGAGCTCCTCCATTGGTGTAAGTGGGGCCTGTGTAGCAGGAACACCACCTGTGGTGGAACGGTCCCTGGCCACAGCAGCAGCCCTTTGCTGAGCATGGCATATTAGGTAAGTCACCTGATGCCTGACCTGATCGTATGTGCAGCCATGGTGGCCTAAGTTGTTTACTCTGTGGACAATCTCATCCCACAGGGTGGTCTTCCCCCACAGATTCTGTTGGCCACAGCCAAACATCACCCCATGGTGGTTGATTATCATCTCAGTGATGGCCGCAGTTTCAGCTGCAGTGTACGCTGGCTGCCTTGCATGTTGCATGTCACCTGGAAGACATAAACAGGGAAACACATCATAGGACCTCATACATTGATCAGTGTTATGTACATAACCTACACATCAACATTGACTAGTATTAGCCACCACGTATGAGCACATCATACCCCTGTCATCTATCAGTACAGTATGAGCTTGCATTGCACTCCTGGTGCTAATGTGTAATGTTCTCCCCAATGAGGGCCAGTAAACTGCATAATCCACAATTCATCATTCACCTTTATGTAGAGGGATGACAGTGGCCATCTTCCTTGTAGATGGGATGTCAACAGTGCTTAGGCTTTGCTTGTGTACAGTGTGTAATGGAGCTGGGGGAATATGCCTGTGTTCATGTAGGATGCAGACAGGGATGTTATGAGCTCCCATGGAGACTTACATTTGTTGCCTTTGATTACGCATTATGGACCTGCTCCCTGATGATGAGTGGAGGGGTGCAGGTGCTGTGCATATCCACCTATACTGATGGCGGGATGGGAGGGTGATGTTTTCCCTTAACCTGTCGGCAGCGGGTTGGCTATAGCTTTGCTGTGTGCATATGTGGTCGGATTGGGTTGTTTCCTCTGAGACTGAGGACATGTGTGAAGATGGCCTTGTGATTGGCCTTGGTGGATGTGTCCAATATTTTCTCATAGTTAGCCTTACAGTAATTCACCTATGACCTCATATGCTGGTTCAGACACAGACTGACTTGCTTCCAAGTTGGTGCCTGCTCCTACATGGCCCTGTACAGCCAATATAACAATGGATTATGTGGTTTGTGTATTGCTGCTGTCCAGCAAAGGGGATTACTCTACCTTGATGGAGGCAGGTTTTACGAGTCAGGTATTGCTGAGTCTATACAGCTATGTAGATGCTCAAATCACTGTTTGTAGTGGGTATGGACACATGGTCATAACACAGTTGGACAACTCTCAATTTTCAACCTGATAATCATGCTTATTCTAGTACCCATGTCTGTGTCAGGGCACTGCAACAACCAGTAGCTGTAGAATTTTATGTCTGTTGGATGCACACAAGCTAGGATTACACACGAATAAAACATGTACAGATTATTTACCTGACATTTTGCATCTCATGTCTGTTGTTTTGAGGCTTCCAGCTACACCTACTCATACATACATGTGCACAGGTAATGCCTGATATACATTTCTGTTCTATGTCAGTATGGCACACTGTATTTACACTCTTGCTGCTCAGTCATACCTCTCAACCTGTTAGAGCAGGACATCTGCAGGACAATACACATAAATGGGGGGCAATGGCCCATAGTTAGTGACACTTTATTAATATTGCTGTAACACACTTATGTCAGTTGATAGCACAGTAGGCTTTGCATTCACAGAAATATCCTGGAGTATGTCCGACAGTCATATGTATGCTATTATGTTCTAAAGTCAGTTTTCACAGATTTGCCAATGAATTGCCAGACATAACACAACTCTATGAGTAAATGACTACAGCTATGAGGCACACATATGGTCAGTGTGCATAATAGTGGACAGTTGAATGGTATGAGCTCAGTATATCACATGCAGCTTAACACACATGTCTGTAACAGTAGTTTACTATGCACATACCCTGTATAGGTCTCTTAGATTTGTGAGACAAACGTGTATCATAGTTGTATTCACAAGTAACATATGGATATTTACGACATCCCACTAGCTGGCCTAGCAGTATCACAGTCAGTATTGCTCAATAGACATTCCAGTAGTAGTCATATGTGAGCCATCCTTTCCTGGGGTCACTCAGGGGCCTTAGCTGTGGTCTATTTCTCTGCAGAGAGACCCAGGTGCTATGGCCATAGGTGCTGATCAGCAATATATCAATAGAGCAAGTCTTGTTGAGACATATTTGTTAATCTTCCTATTTCCCATTATTACATACCCCCTTCTGCATTCCATTACATGCTTACTTGATTGACATACCTTTTTATTCCAAGTATAGTTGGTTTGCTTCTGATTTCTGTTTGCTTGTTTTTGTTTGTCTGTCTGTCTCTCTCTGTCTCTCTCTCTCTCTCTCTCTCTCTCTCTCTCTCAGAGATGTTGGATATACATCTGTTTTGCATTGGCAGCAGCTCGCCTTTTGTAGGTAATGCTCATGAGCAGCTGATGGCCTGTGCACCAACTGGTGCCCCACACTTCCTAATTGCATGCAGAACAGCTGTGTTGTCATTCCTATGGCCAATGGCATGGCAGCACACTCCTATAATTGAGTACTTCATGTGGGTGTTGTCCCTTTTTCTTGCCTGTGAAGAAGACATCATGGAGGTGTGTGAACAGCAGCATTGCAGAAGGTAGTTGGAAATACCTCTTACAACAACAAATGTGGAGACAGCCCAGCAAAATGGGGGAGAATGTAAGTATTGCTGTTATACAGCTGGATTAATGCTAGTTTAACAGAGTTTGTATGGACATGAATTTTTTGCGTGATATTAAGTCTGACAGTGTTATGTGGTTGACATAACTCTCAACTGTAGGGCTATCTGCAGAATGGCCAGAGGTTTGACGCCTATGTTTGGTCTGTTCCTCAGACAGTTTTTGTCCTTGGCAAATTAGTAGCATACTCTGGGGATTGCAGTCAGTAAATGCTAACATCCATTTGTGTTTCTGACTTCATATCCCTCAGAAAAAATATGTTCCAACAAACCCCGTAACACCAGCAACTTTCTCAGTTTCTAACAACAATATTTCAAATATGCCCCTGTTTTGGGCCTCTGTCCCCCAATTATATCAGGCTTTGTCCAGATGTCATGCATTAAGAGATTGATGGGTATGGTTTATCATTATTTAGTGCCTTCATTCCTGATATCATCCCAGTGATGTAGCAGAATGCCAATCACCAAACAATAAATTTCACTGTATAGTAGCAATAAAGGCTGTCCTCCACTTCCATATTCAATACAATGAGTGACACTATCATGGTAATAAAACACCTTTAATACACCAAAACGATACACCATAAACAGATTTAGCATGCTTTCATCTCACCAAATGGAGACTTCATCAGAATCATCTATTTCTCTCAAAACATCCATTTAAATAGCTTTACACCCCATTCTATTGGCTCACACACACGTGATCATTATATAATAAATTAAACACTTTATAACAATTAAATGTGGTATGGAATATGCTCCATTAATACAAAAATTGTATATATTTGTATTTATATTTGTATATAAAAACTAAAATAAAACTCATTAAAATTATCTAAAATTCATCTAAAAATACATACTATATATGTATGTAAGTAAGTAAGAATGTATGAATAAATAATATATATGCCTAATGCCACTAGTCACAATGTATAAAACAATAGATAAACAATATAAAAGCAATACATCACTCTCTTGTCATAAAGTGCATCAGTGCATACATAAATACTATCATCACTAAACTCATTAAATTGTTAAAACATCTATTTTAGTCACCTGTAATTGCATTCCTAAAGTTAATAAAATGTATAAATAAGATGTTTCACAATGATATACATATTATTAAAACAAAAACAAAAAATATAGTACTATGAATTAATCATAAATATGGAAAGACATATTGGTCACCACATAAAGTGGTTTTTATAGGCATTTCTTTGGGTCTAATGACAATAACTTCAGGGCTGGCTTAATGAAAATGTGATCATTCATTCCTGGATAGGTACAAGTATCTAGTCTTAACTGCCATATAATTTTATGAAATTCCAAATATGTTTCCCAATCCCCACCCCTGTCGTTGTGTCTAACCTCTTCCAAAACCCAAAACGTAATATCCATATTTGTACATTTAAGTGTATGCCTATAAAGGGCATTATTCTTATTCTTTTTGTTGATGTCCCTTACATGTTCATAAATACGGATTCTTAAATTTCCTTTGGTTTTCCCCACATAATATGCCCAACATGTCTTACAGTATGCCAAATATACTACTCCATTTGTATAACAGCTAGTATATGTGTAATTCCTCAATTTGAACCCAACATTGGGAATATATAATTCCTTTTCACCAGCTATGAATGGACATTGTGCGCACCTTCCACATTTATATGTTCCTACCTTTGCGTGTGCCCCCTCATTATTTTCACATTGTTTTTTTCTCCAAAATATTTTTTAAAAATTCATATTTCCCCTAAAGCTGTATTTTAAAGGTTGTTGAAATATTTCTACTCTTGTTGGCATTCTACTAAACATATTCCAAATCCCACCCCGGGATTCATGAAGCTCGGCGCAAGGCCGGCGTAAGGCCTGCGCCGGCAGTGCATGGAATATCCGGCGCAGTAGCGCCATATACATATTAATGAGAGTGCACCGGAATCACAGACACGTGCGTAGTGTCGTGGCGAGCCAGGTAGGATGCGTCTGGAGGCGTGTCTAAGCCGGCATGAGGTGAGCAACCTAATGTGCTGACAGCCACGGTCCGCCCACAATAGTAATGGCAGCAGCCAGGTCCGTGCAGAATGAAACGCCGCGTACAGTATGCAACATAGTCCCGTTCCAAATGCGGAGAAGCAAATAGAAGCCACGAAGGCATAAGTGTACCCGTCCAGGAGCAAAGGATACATAAGACCGCCTTCATCCCGCAATGCACTGTCAGTGTTTACACTCAGAGAAGGTGTACAGCCGCATGTCAGCGCGCCGCACCGACATAGGAGCAGCGACTAAGGTCACCACCGTCCCACTTTGGTTGGGGCAGTCTCTCCATGGACAGTTGTGTCCCGAAAAAGCGTATTAGAAATGGCTGATGTGCTACGATTGTAGGACACAATGATATCCGTATGTAATGTAATGGTAGCATGAATTGGTTATTTCTGTAACAGAAATACCGAGAAATGACACAATAAACAGAATAAGCAAGGAAATTGCCACAATAATAAGCAAATTATTTAGGCAAACAAGTGACTTTCTATGCTATATAGTGACCGTTTGTATGTGTCGCCTGTAAAGTCAGATGTGAGTCCGGAAATATCCCAGATCGGAAAATGGAAAAGGTGGAAACCCCAGCAGCGACATGGGCATGGTCACCAGGGTTACCTGCTGTCCCAATGTGCCATGGACAGTCCCTGATTGGACAGTCGTGTCCCTGCAACAATCGTAAAATGGAAAATGACCCCGATCCCCTGCCATAAAATTCCATAATATATATGTAAATAGTAGCATAAAACATATACATTACGATATGGAACACAGACATAGCATAAGAAAGAAATAAGGAACCCAAACGCTTACAGAATAAGCTCATAGTATGGCAAACAAGTGAAGTTCTGTCAACTGCACTAGCCCTGGGTATGTGTAGTCCTGCGAATTCGAAGTGTCCACATAACATGCCCCACTATGGGCATTGGAAAAGGTGCCAACCATAATGGTCACAAGCAGTAGTGACAGTACATAGCCGGGTAGCTGTGCTGACATAACAACAGTAAGGAAGCAAGATACCTCAAACACAGGCAAACATGTGCATAGCAACATATCCCAGACCCAGCGTCTCTGTTGCATACACTGGATGGTGTATGATGAAGTGTAATATCCAGAAGCAGAACCCATGCATTCGGATGTACTACACAATAGCCTCATTGTACATGTCAGTCACACCCATGTATACCCCTGCACCCAAACCTGCTAGCATCCGTGTGCAGCTATACAACCACACACAATGTGCATACCTGAACTGTGGTAAGAAGTTTGTGTTAGGCAATGCCACGTGGGCAAATCATTACCCACATGTCACCAACCCACCGCAGGTACAGATATGTAAATGGCTGCATGTGAATGTGTCAGCAGAATGTACATCCGGCATGTAGTATGTACCCGTCCAAACCATCTAGGTTTGCATACGACACGGTGCACATAAGTGTACACATGTGGACAAGTCGGTCGTTGGACCACCGCATCGGCGATTATCTTTGCAGTGAAGTCGATCACATATAGCGAACAGGTGCCTAACACACAGGACATCCTAACAGGGTGCTACAGGCAAAGAAGGGAAACTGGGACATCACATGTGGAGATTAAGCGTGGCTGGACGGACAAATACACACGGTCAAGGTAAAGGATGGAACAACATGCATATGGCTGGATGGATGTTGTTAAGTAATATATAGAAACACATATGAAGTTCCAGTTTACACTAAATACTATATAATGTATTGAATTGTACCGTACAATATGGCAGCAGAACTAAGCCTGCATGTAATTGGTGAAGCTAAGCTGTACTGTGATGGAATTCTGAACCTGGCAGTAAGCAGGACAGCAGGCTCATGTCTGTCATCATTAATTATTTGCTGGGTTACAGAACAATAAATGTATGTACATGCATAACAGCACTCCTTCCCCAGAGGAGGATGGCCTTGTGAGCTCAATGGAAGATAGCAGTACAACTCCCTACCAGAGAGACAAAGCAGCGGACTAGAAATTAACTGTCCACTGTATCGTAACAGTCTAGGGTCCTTGAAACAGCTACAATCACAAAAGGATACTGTAATGTACAAGGTGCCTTGCAAGGCTGTGTTATTCCCATGAGAAAACAATTTAAAAGCACGAGCCCAGCACCCGCATTATGTATAGACTAATGCGGACCATAGTGATGGAAATGCCCTGTGACCGACCACGTCAGTAAGGTGGGCAAAAGCTGATTGTAAACACTATATAAAGAAACTGCTTACTGTATAGAGTCAGACAAAACTCTCATACTTGGACTGTACATTATTTAGCCTGCCTGTGTACACTACTAAAACTTTCGAACCGAGCCTCCTGTGTTATCGGCTGTCACTCAGAAAAGCCTACTGATAACTACAGTCTGGTTGTAACAACTTATTTCACATCGTGATCCTTGTAATCGAATTCCCTTGGTAAGCTACAGGTCAGAGTGCATGGCTGGTTAGACATGTACGCTGGAGAATATGCATAAATGGTTCTTCTTGAATGAAAAGACCTCCGACTGAATTGTTGTGTGTAAAGAGGCTGTTTACTGTCTGATCTGTGGCTGAAAGGCGGAAAACTGGATCCCAAGAAGAAAACGTGCAGCCTTAAACAGGAGGCCCAGGTAAGGAGTGTCTGCCTTTTGTGTCTATTGTAGATCAGGGACCAGACTACATTGTGTTTCTGTTAACAGTACTGATATCGGGTCGAAGACCTGCCCACATACTGTTAAATCTGAACATAGGTCAGGGGAACACACAGCAGAGTAAATAGTGAATGTAGACACTACAGTGGATACAGGGAAGGAGACACGTGTTATGACAGAAGGTGCATTAGCAGTCGTGTAGAGGATATGGGAGATTATTGAAGCAACAGATCATGTGATCCGCGTTTGTGGTGACGTGAAGAATATGGAATCAAAGAGAGCACATAATGTGAGTTACGCAGCAAAATGGGGTAATAAATATGACATTGATGGTATATTAGGCAACATATCGTTACTGAAACATTGTAATCGCTGAAAATTTGATGCATATGTTCCAAGGTAAACACCTGTTCCACCCTGAGAAGGATATGCCCTCTCTGGCCAGCCGTGTCCTGTAAATAAACCGAACACATGTCAAATGTCCTGATATCTCAGGACAAACATTTCCCAGATATATATCAAAATGGTAGCATAAAACAGTAAATTTGTATGTGGAACAGCAAAATATAATAATAAACAGAATAAGCAACTGAAATGCTACAACAATTGGTCGCTCACCTGGCAAAACGTGAATACCTGTCCTATGTACTGGCGTGGGCATGCATTTTCCAGGCAAATTACGTTCGAACACTAATGTCCCACATTGTGCATTGGAAAGGTGGCAGCCCTAAGATGTGCAGGCGACAAAACAGCGACAATTGGGTATCCGTCATGCACATCGGTGGACTGAGGTAGTGTGCGAAGGAATAGAACACTACAAATGGCTAAGCATCATGCATTACACAGAAGAAGATCATAATACAGTAGTACCGATCGCCCCACAACACCCTACCACCGCAGATACCACATGCAGGATATTAAGCGGGAGGGCAGGCTGAGTCCCCACACGTTATCCTGTGGCAACAGAGGTAGCATAACGAACAAATGTAATAGAAGCTATCGAAACCACATCCCGAACACGTAACATACCTAGGGACACCCGGTAAGAACACAGTACTACAACAGAGTGAGGATATCTGTCAATTAATTGAAGTACCGAACCATCATGCAGGACAGGAAGGCCAGGACCCAACCCCGTGGCGTATAGACCGTGGACACCAGAAGATATCTGCAAAGTCATAGAGAATTCCCCATCCACAAAGTAATCGCTATTCACCATGCAATACCCTGTATCTCCTGACCGAAACCAAAGGGGGAATGGTGGATGGTACAGTATGTATAAGCTGTAAATCATGTAAGAATACTTAGGGTAGCGTTGGTGCCAGACCCACACACTATATTCAATGCAATGAACATGCCACAGAAGTATCTTACCGTGGTACATATAAGCTATGCTTACTTTGCAATACCTATACATCCACATAGTCCGTATTGCTTTGTACAGTCAGGGTGACAGATACAGCCATACCGGCTATCAGCGGGGCTACTGTGAAAGTACAGCGATATTCTCACAGGGGATGGCTAGCTACATTCTGGTGTCAACTCCACCGGGGCCAGTCAAGCTCCACTTTAATTGGATGATATTCTGCTTGCGGCCCCTACCCAGCAGCAATGTATGGAAGATACAATAGCATTATTGAGATAATCAGCAGAACAGGGACATAAAGTAAGCAAGCATAAATTGCAACTACAGAGAATACAGGTCAATTACCTGGCATATCTGGTATCCAAGTAGGGTAGAACATCACATGCCGATAGGAAGGTAGCAATATAATAACCACCCAAGCCAACTAACAAGAAGGGAATGATGTCGTGTCTGGGCCGACTAACACATGTTAAATCTGGAGACCAAACAATGCTGTGCAATCCGCTGTATTGTTTGCCTTAACCTTTAATACACCTATGGCAGCACAACACATAGTACACGGATTACAGTAGCAGAAACAGCGTTATGCAGACTAGAACGATTGATAGCCTCAACAGCTGTAGTAGGTCTCGTAAATCATAACACATGTTGTCAGACCGTAGATTGTAAGCGGAGATATATGGCGTCAGTCTTGATGCAACAGCAGGAAGTAAGCAACTAAATAGCTGACTACTCATTGCAGTTGGACACTGTGGCATGGTCAGTGCCACATTGTGTACAGGCAGTTGTTGTAGCACCCATGGCAGTACAGGCCCGGCCGTAATGTTACTAGACCACCCTCTCACTGTGAGAATGTGTCATGCAGTTGCGATCAATCTGCTGCAAGAGAAGATAGAATTCTGACTCGTGCTAGACATTTGTCATGTCTGACCATACCACTGGGCCAAGCTCACATGGTGATTGAACGTTGTACAACATGAAACCTATCAGCGTCACGTCTGACACCTGTGTATGGCACACCACACAGTTGCCTATCTGAAATGGATTAAATAACTACACACAGACATGATAACACTGATATACCCCTAGATGATGCAGAGGGTGACAGTTAATGTTATGCGGATCATGTAGACAGAGCCCTACAGGAACGAATGAAGTAGTTTATGCAGTAGTTATTGATAATGACACTGTAGACGGCCAAACCCTGCAGCATAATGTGTCTGCTCAAGCAGCAGAATAGATAGCTTTAACACGTGCCTGTACTGTAGCGGAAAAATGATGTGTGGACATATGGTCATTCTGTTGTCTGTGCAGTGCATGTTTATGAGCAGGAGTGGAAGAATAGGGAATGATAACATCCACCGGTAAACCGATTAATCATCGCATCTGAACCTGAATGCATTAGACTACATGCAGTTACCCACTGAAGTAGGTAATTGTAAATGTGCAGGGCATAGAAAGCAACAGGATAACAGTAGGAAAGGTGAGGCATGAGCTCATGCACCTGCAAAACAAGCAGCGTCACAGTTGGAAAGTGTCTGTGTGAATGAGGAATGACAAACCTCAGACTGTGTAGATGTAGACACTGTACAAACAATGCAAACAGCAACTACGAAAGCAGAAAAGCCGATGTGGTTATGACGAGGAGCAATCCTTGAACACGGACTGCACATATCCACAGTGATAAAGCCAATATTAACATCTAATATATTCAGATATGCGGCTTTGTGGAGCCACGGGTAGAGACATGTCTCAACAGGGGATGGTACATTTGGTTAACAGAATACCCTAACATACGAATTACGAACCACATACAAACCTCATGAGCAGCGTGTCACGTTTGCGTAGATATCATGCACAGGGAGTATTTAAACCGAAGGAGTGAGTTTACCTACACCACCCTAACCGTTCCGTACTATTTGTATGGAATTCATACATCTGCATAAATGTGAAGGGAACAAATACTGTTTAGCGATTACACATATATATAATCAAAATGGGTAGAAGCATTCCCAGCCAGTAATCCGGATGCAGCAGCAGTGGCAAAGGTGCCAGTAAAATTAAGTATCCCTAGATCTGGCATGCTGTAAAGAAGCTACAGTGACAGTAGAACACATGTAGTTAACCAGACAATCACGCTACCTGGGGGATTACCTCCTATTACCATGAATGTCAATTGCATCTACAACCCACACTCACCACCAGTGCTGCCGCCGTAGAATGGGATCGAGAAATAAGTAGAGGAGTTTGGTGGGTGACATCCAGACGAAGTTACATCAGCTGTCTACCTCTAGCATTGCTGAGCATGACAACAGTTCCAAATGTAAAGTGCTGCACCCACTTGAGTAGTATGTGGAATGGCATATCATGTGCCAGAGTGGAAAGCTGTCATGCCTGCAGAGCCGGGGTCGATGACTCAGTAGTAGGTGACATGAGAGGATTGTTAACTAGTAACACTGTTCTTCAGTTAAAGTCTGTTACAGATAAGAGCAAGCGAAGACGGAAGCATAGCTGACACCAGTATCCTGTGTGTATGTCACTGTTATCCAAAGAACATTATTGCCAAGTGGACAGTGCGAATGTCTGTACGGGTACTGTTGGCAGCGCCTACGCAGTAAAGTTTGCAGAGAGGTCCTGGGTCCAGCTCACATTTCTCAAACTGGTAAAGGATATCAAGTCTGATTGACATCTTGTAGCTGATATACCAAAGAGCCGAATCACACGGGCGAAGACTATATAACAATACAAAGCAACCCCAAAGACATTTATGTTTGCTGTCCTAATGATTATACACCTATTAACCATGTTTGTGTTTACATCACAATTTCTGGGACCTTACCTGCATATAACTACACGGATACAAATACTGATTGATGAACTGGTCACAGAGTGTCTTCCACACTTCAACAGATACCTAGGCATGATGCGTGTGCATATAGAGACTAGGAACACTTTAAATTGATGTGTTTGTACTGCCATACCTACATCATATGGAGGACTTCTGATGCATGTTGTCCCCTTGGGGATAGATTGAGACTTGTGAATATCTACACTTTGATACAGGTTCTGTGAGATCACAGGACAGCGTGTCAATGTACATACCTGTTACACAAAAGGAATTGTATGTTATCATAAACATGGTACAGTTTCAGTTGGTGGGAGTATTTGTAACATAACTGTGTCTTATGAATGTCATATAACAGCCAAAGATCACAGTACAACTTGTAGCACCATTCCTAATTTGTATTGAAACATCATGAGAACAATGTTGAAGGATGTGCAGAAACATCCTGAATTGTATAAACATTCCTCTGTTAGAGACAGGAATTTGTTACATGCAGAGGTAACCGCATCAGTAATAAAGTAGAATATAGTTATGTTGTTTGTGGGAAATAAGCATAGCAATGGTTACCTGGGAATTGGTCCGGCAGTTGTTATTTGGGTTATCTGGCTCCAGTCACATGACATACTGTACAATTGCCTGTGGGTGCGAAACGAACTATAACACATATAGCTCGAAGAACTGGGAACACAGTCGGGAAACCTACTAATCCAGTGGGTGAAATGGAAGCTGTTCTGACATGTCAGTCCTCTGCAAGAGATAAAGGAATACCGATTCATATGGACTTCAGTGACAGCGTCACAACCTGGGCTGGAACACCCCCAGCTTCTGGAGTAGTGAAATCAATCAGAGAACAGAGGAAGTTATCAAAAACTGTTGGAGGAAGGATCAATGTGAGTACCCGCTCCTGAACATGTGACTGATGAACTGGATGCAATGAGAACTGTTGTGTCACAAAATGTAATAGTCTGCGACTGCACCGTGGTGCTGAGAATTGTGCGTCTTGGCTTACTGAAGAAGATCGCTGTGTCCAACTACCACATGAAGAGACCAAAAGCAACGCCCACCTACAGGTAATATAGCAGGTGTCATCCATGGCGGAACCAGGCCCAAACCCACTGCCGAACCATTTCCACAAACCATTGGGTGGATGGGGTCAGTCATACTGAATATCATGATTGCCATTTGTGTTGTTCTGCTCATATTGTCAATAGAAAATGCAATCCTACTTGCAATGTACATCAAATTACTTGCCTAGTTAAACGTTCCACAGAGGAAGACGCCAGGGAATGAAATAATGTTGTATATGTCTCTGGATAGAGTAGAAGCAATCAAAGGAGGGAGAATGTTAGCAAAATACATATTTAAACATAATATGACGTGCAACTTTAGAAGCTAATAGTGTATAATGCGTATTGTTCTACCTGACAATATAGCAGTACAGCTTCTCATGCATGTAATTGCTTGTAGTGTAGCTGCAGTGTGATTGAACCCTAACCCTAGCAGTAACCAGAGCAGCAGGTGTATGTCAGTCAGCATTAGTCATCTGCTCGGTTACAGAATAATACATGTATGTACAGGTATATCTGTCATCCTTCTACTGAGGAGGATAGGCTTTTGAGCTGTAACACAGAGTACAGCTGCTCAGCAGAGAGACACAGGAACCTAGTAGGACACGGAGTGAGGACTGAATATGAACAGTGTTGGAACCGTGTCAGAGCAGAACTTACCAAAGTACAGTCTAACTGAATATGTGGCTCGCAAGGTTGGGCTATCCTCGTGGGAAAACATGTAATAAGTATTACCTGAGCACTGTTGTAGGAATACAATGTTCTGTACTCTAGCAATGTAAATGCCTTGTGACTGACAACATCATTAATGTGTGCAAAGATGATAGTATACAGAATGCTCATACAGATGTAACATGTATAGAGTTGAACAGATGTCTAAACTTTGACTGCATACTTTGCCTCCTGCTGCACAGTAATAAAATGTTATTAATCCCAGCTTCCTGTGTCAATAAGTGTCATGTTGAAAATACGAATGAGTGTTACAGTTTGATTTAAAATACTTAATTGACAGATGTTTACATTCTAGCATTGGAATAGGTCAAGACAAACATCACAATGTCCATGTGTACCACATACACACAGCCAGTAACACGCAGTAGTAGTGCATGAAGGCATACACGACTGTGGGAATAGTACAGGACATATGGCACGTGCCAAGTGCAGATGCATGACACAAACACCAGGATGGGTGTCCTGCAAAGAGGAACATGTGCCAACTACACCTCCACAGATGTACTGGCAATAAAACACATGGCAAACACACAGACACACTACCGTCCAACACATGACTGCAACGGAGCCTGGTCAAACACCAACATGAAGCATGCACAAACAGGGACTTGAGTAATGTTTGCTAAACACCCCATAGGCCAAAGAAGAATAGAATGGACATATGCATGTAATGCTGTGAAGGATGTGTGGTAGCCCTCAGTATCACAGTGTTAGGGACACAGATACACTGTCATCAACTGTGACGTATGTGCAACGTACACAGCATACCTGCATGTAATACAGAGGACAATCATGTGCCACAGAAATATACAGTGGCGAAAGACTATAGTGGATAGACAATTGTACATGTGACAAACTATGAATATAGGTTCACACGTCCATAGGTACAGGGTAGGCCATCGTCCCAGGCCCAGCCATAATACTACACCATAGTTAGGATGACTTTGCCAACCTTCTGTGCTTCAGATGAAATACCCATGATATTGCTGCATCTCCGTCAAGCAGTGATAATGATGTAATCCCTGGCCTATACCTGCAATTCTCCATCCAATGGACAACATAGCTGCGAACAAGGCTAGGAAGGATGTCTGTCTCACATGTACTGTGATGTAGATCCACAGCATAATGATTGTCTGGGTGATATATGTGTCACCCAAACACATCCCATGAATGACCGTGACAGGGTAAATGTCACCTGCCCTAGTGATTCTGAGGGATGCGGATACAGTAGGTGAAGCATACACATGACATATGGGTTGACATGGCCTTGTATGTCAGGCACAGGTCAACACCAAACAGCAGGTATGTGACGTGATGTGGCAGGGGTCCTACATGTGGGGCAGCATTACACAAAATGGTGTCATCCGGCATCTGTACAACGATCAACCTATGTGGGCTTCCCAGCTGCTGTAGGTGTATGGTCAGATACAGTCAGAATGGGGCAATGTAGTAGATCATAGGTGTAACACATAATGGGTACAAGGGAACAATGACCTAGCCTGATGTAGATGTGAATCCCTGCACCAACAGGTGGGCAATGTAGAAGACCCACACAACCACGATAGCAACGTGTGTGGAATGAATGGTGACCGTCCAACACTGTCCCCTGATTCCTGGTAATCACCCCTGTGCTGAGTGGACAGCCACCTATATGCTGGACAGGGTGACCTAGTACTTCTCCACAGGTATGATGTTGCATGACATTGCATTTAGCTGTGGGACATGTCCCTGACAGCAGATATGCATACCTGGGAGGCCCCTTCGAAGGATATCTGTGTCAGATGTCTGTCCCACTATGGCACCTGTTTTGCAGTTATCTACAAACACTGTTGCCCATAGCACCCCTGTGTGTGCCTGTACCGTGAAGATGTAGGTGTATGACAGGAGTGCACACATGGAAGGGCCCCATGGGACACCACTTCTGACAGGCAGTAGGTCTGATATGCTGCCAGCAACTATGACCGTGTGGGTTGTGTCACATAGACAGTTTACAACACATTCTGTGATGTGCGTGTTCACATCCCAGCCAATGGGTTTAACAACGATACCTGAGGGGGGTAATGTGATGAAGGGCTTTGCCAGGTCAAGGTAGGCTGTATGGACCGCAACACCCCCATCAGTGGCCTCGGCGACTGTCCTGAAAATGTCAACCATGCTTTAAAGGCATGAACCGCCCCTGAACAAGACAAACCGTGTGTGAGGCAAAGTAAGTATGTCCCCTATGCAGTCATGTACGAGCCACAGTATGATCCCTCCCCATGTCTTTGCAGATAGGTCTCCTCAGGGTAATGGGACAGTAATAACCAGCCTCAGTGGAGGTATTGGCCTTCTGACGTGGGACTACAGTTGCCATGTGACACAACCTGGGTACCCTACCTGAGGTGAGGCTACAAAGAAATAGCTATCCTAACTGTGGGTCCAATTCATAACCGAGATAGTGGAGTACACAGCAGGGTCACCAGCTGGTCTCATCGATGCTATGTCCACTACCTTGGAGAGAGCATGTCCCACCTGTGTGTCACAGAACATTTGGTGACCACAAACCAGTGGTACACACATCTCCTCATGTGTGGTGGAGGGTGTGGAGATGTCCTCACTGGACTTGTCAGCCTGTATGTTGGCAATGTGTGTATGTTGAGTAAACCCCACCTCTATGTGAACCCAGTCAGAGCATATGTGGGACTGAGCTCCCAGGTGTCCAGCATAGCAACTGAAGGTGGTATGATTGTTAGCCAGGTCCATGTAGGTATATCTGTGGAATGTGCCCTGGAGTATTTCATGACAGTGTGTAGGTCTACACATATGATGACCAAGGGTGGCACACCTCACAAGGTGTCTGCTCCACCTTGTAGTAGCCACCTCCTCGGTTGTACATTTTGTGTATGGCTGGGGTACACCACACTGGATGCTTGGCATTGGTACAGTGAACCACAGTTGGGTAAGTGAATGACTGGCTCATGCAGTCCTGTAGGTACTGGTAGATGGCAATGTGATTGATGCAGTGGCTGCCGCATTCATCGACCACTGGCTCAGGGTCATTAAAGGAGACCACAGTACTGCGCAGTATTGTGTAGTCTGCCTCTGAGCAAGCAATGTGTATGGTAACTGGCAACACTCACAGCAACGGATGCCAAAAGCAGAAGCCAATGTCCAAATAACATAGATCAACTTCTGCATGACAATATGTGTTATCATACATGTATTGACATGTGTCTGCCAATTACATTTGGAAATGGCCGGTAAGACTGGCCTAAAGTTCCCATGATGTACACAGTCTGGGGTGTTGTTCCGACAATAAAGTGGCAATACCTCCCAATCGTGACCTCTGGGTATGGTATGAAAGTGGTTGTTAACCTGCAACATTGGATGTATAGCATTGGTTTCTGGTGTCGGAAGACATGGTTCCTGTAGCACAACACAGTATGGGTAGTCAAGCACACATACACGATTGCTGAACACACAGCATCAGTGAAACCCACTGCTCACAAGGACACAGTCCGACAAGCTCTACACTTTACATATGCACAGTGGTGTCCATTGTAGGACCCATAAATTGTGGAAAGAATCGAATAATTTCTTATTACAATGCGTACCTGAAATCATTGTCGACACAGGTACACATATGCACCGCAAGCGTGTTTAATGTTGCTGATAGCTGTCCATGTAATGCAGCACAGATGCACAGAAATACCCAGGGTACCGGTCCATAGAACTGCGCCCACATCACAGTTCCGCATACATGACGGATGTGTAATGGGTACTGTCAATTGTTGCAGTCAAGGGATTCTGGGTATGTAGACTCTGTGCTCGGTGTTGTTTCGCAGGCAATCCTTTCTCCCGCCTGGGAGGGATGTGCGTAGCACCTGCCTTACTCTCCGCTAATAATGCAAACCATACTCCGGAGAATGCTAAATGTAGGTGTGGAATGTGTACAGCCCTATACTAGTGTCCAGTAGGCAATTGTCATGGATGGACACCCGAATGGCCAGGATGGCACCCACAACTGCAAACCCGGTAAATGACATAGCCGCGTAAGGCATAACACAGGAAATACACATAGGGACTTCAGTTGACCTTCCATCTACAAAGTCGGACTGTCGTACAACACCGGGCGATACAGCACTCAGTGTGCCAGCAACAGACTGAGGACCACTCACTACCGTACAGCTGAACAGATGTGCGACCTGTGGCACACATACTAATGGCACACACACAACGCCAAGTAGGATGTGTAAACTATGGCATTCCCACCTATGAAGACAACATGGTTAAATGAATACATAGGTAATCAACATGTTCCAGTGGTGTTATATTGGAAATACAGTGACGGATATGTCCCATTGGGACGTCTGCGGTTTATATGGAGCATTTGCTAACCAGCATCTTTGGATGTATGTCATTTGTCCACAGTACTAAATCACCTGGTTATGTAGCACCATGTGGAATGGGTAGTCCAACAGACATCCGCGATTCCTGAACACACAGTATCAGTGAAACCCACTGCTCACAAGGACACAGTCCGACAAGCTCTACACTTTACATATGCACAGTGGTGTCCATTGTAGGACCCAAAAATTTGTGTAAAGACAGGAATTTCTTATTTCAATGCACCTGAACTCATTGTCGCCACAGGTACACATATGCACCGCAAGCTGTTTAATGTTGCTGATAGCTGTCCATGTAATGCAGCACAGATGCACAGAAATACCCAGGGTACCGGTCCATAGAACTGCATCCACATCACAGTTCCGCACACATGACGGATGTGTAATGGGTACTGTCAATTGTTGCAGTCAAGGGATTCTGGGTATGTAGACTCTGTGCTCGGTGTTGTTTCGCGAGGCAATCCTTTCTCCCGCCTGTGGAGGGATGTGCGTAGCACCTGCCTTACTCTCCGCTAATAATGCAAACCATACCCGGAGAATGCTAAATGTAGGTGTGGAATGTGTACAGCCCTATACTAGTGTCCAGTAGGCAATTGTCATGGATGGACACCCGTATGGCCAGGATGGCACCCACAACTGCAAACCCCGGTAAATGACATAGCCGCGGTAAGGCATAACACAGGAAATACACATAGGGACTACAGTTGACATTCCACATACAAAGCCGGACTGTCGCCAACACCGGGCGACACAGCACTCAGTCTGCCAGCAACAGACTGAGGAGCACCCGCTACCGCACAGCGGAACAGATGTGCGACCTGTGGAACACATACTAATGGCACACACACAACGCCAAGTAGGATATGTAAACTATGGCATTCCCACCTATGAAGACAACATGGTTAAATGAATGCATAGGAAAGCAACATGTTCCGTGGTGTTATATTGGAAATATAGTGACGGATATGTCCCATTGGGATGTCTGAGGTTTATATGAAGCAGTTGGTAACCAGCATCTTTGGATGTATGTCATTTGTTCACAGTACTAAATCAGCTGGTTATGTAGCACCATGTGGAATGGGTAGTCAAACAGACATCCGCGATTGGCCCTCTGAACATACACCAGCAGTGAAAAGCACTGGGCAGGTGGACACAGTCCAGCAACATCTAACTTGACATATGCACATCGGTGTCCATTGTAGGACCCAAAAATTCTGTTCAGAGAATGCCTGCTAGCTTCCTGCATTACTCATGTGACCTAATTGTCGCCACCACGCCACAGGTACACATAGGCACGCAAGCGTGTTCAATGTTGATGATAGCTGTCCATGAACTGCAGCACACATGCACAGAAATACCCAGGGTATCGGGTCCATTCAGCTGCGCCCACATCACACTGCAGCACACATGAAGGATGTGTAATGGGTACTGTCCACTGTTGCAGTCAAGGGAGTCTGGGTATGTAGAATCTGGCCTCGTGTTGTTTCTCAGGCAATCCTTTGTCCCGCCTGGAGGAGGGACGCAGGCGTAGCACATGCGCCACTCTCCGCTAATAATGCACACCATACTCGGGAATGCAAAATGCAGGTGTGAAATGTGTACAGCCCTATACCAGTGTATAGTAGGCAATTCACATGGATGGACAAGCGATGACTAAGATGGCACCCATAACTGCAAACCCGTGGAATTACACTGCCGTAGTAAGGCATTACACAAGTCATACACATAGGGACTACAGTTGACATTCCCCATACAACAAACACAGACAACCAGCCGATGAAGTCCAAAGCAAAGACGAGGTACTGTAGGGACCGCCCGTGACCAACCAGAGCACACCAAGAATTAAAGGCAGTCACGATGGTCTATTGGAGCCCACTACGTCTGCTTCATAAGCAGACTTATTCAGACTACATACAATGCAGTCCAACCTACTACATTTACAAGCATTAATTGGTCGGTACATTAGATGTGCTAGGTACTAATTACATGCCTTAAAGGCAGACAAGCGAACAAACCTTACTTGGGTTACACATCCCACACAGTGAGGACATCAGACATTGCTTCGTAAGGTACAGTCTTCATCGGAAAATAGAAATATATGTACATATATGAAACATGAACCAACATAAAATGTTTTCCAAATGTCTGACTGTGTAAGATACATATATATGTCCTACGGATTGTGCCAATATATTAACAGAACTGCAGACACCTAGTAATATAAATGAACCATAATATATACACATAAACCGTATGATTATGACTACTGTAAAATAGACCAACGAAATGTAAAGATTCACAATGTGCTAATGTAAAATTCATTTAGAAGGTTACTTAAATAAATCAATTCAGACATCCATGTGTAAATACTAACACAAGGCCAGCGAGGTGCTTGCCCTCACATGTACTGGGATGTCGTTCCACAGCATAGTGAGTGTCTGGGTGATGAATCCGTCCCAACAACACGTTCAATTAATGACAGTGTCAAGGTGTACGTCAGCTGCCCTTGTGGTTCTGAGGGATCTAACTTATTTACATGAAGCATAGTCATCAGATCTGGGTTCGACTTAGCCCCGCATGCCAGGCACGGGTCACCTCTGGGCAAGTGGTATGCAACTGTATACAGCTGGAATTCTTTCAGTCGGTCAGTATAACACATATACCTGAGACCCTGCATCCGTTTGTCGAAGAACTGTTGGTGCCTTTCCAGCTGCTGCAGGTGTTGGGTCAGATACATTCTGAACGCGGCATTGTACCCAATCATAGGTCTATTGAGTGATGAGTACAAGGGGACAATGACCTCCCCTGATCTAGATGTGAATCCCTTCATGATGATGTGGGCAATGTGGAAGGTCTACCTAACTATGTTAGCAACATGTGTGTCTAACGAACGGTTAACAACAACACGTGTCCCCAGATCACTGGTAACCCCCTCTGTGCTCAGTGGATTGCCACCTATATGGTAGCTCGGGTAACCTTGTTCTTCCCAAGGGTATGCCTATGCATTTCCTGGCATTTAGCTGTAGGACATGTCTCTGGTACCACTTATCCACATCTGTGAGGCACTCCTGAAGGATATCTGTGTCAGATGTGTGTCTGACTTTGGCATCCGGGTTTGCAGTCATCTGCAAACATTGTCACCCATAACCCCTGTGTATGCGGTACATTGGAAACGTGATGCTGGAAATAGTGGACCCAGGACTGAGCCCCATGGGACACCACCTGTGACTGGCTGTGAGTATGACATGGCGCCAGCAACTATGGCCATGTGTGTTCTGTGACTTAGCCCGCTTGCAACCCATATGGCATGTATGGATTTACATTCAAGATGACGGGTTTATCAAGTATACCCGAGGGGTATTGTGTCAAGGCCTCTGCCGGGTTGAGGTAGGCTGTATGGACTGCTTTACCCTCAGCAATGGCCTTGGTGACTGATTCTACAAAGTGAAACACGGTAAAGGGCATGATCTGACTATGACCAAGCTAAACTGGGTTGTATCCAAAGTATGCGGGTCCCCTATGTCTTTATCTATGTGTCCCATTATGATCCATCTCCATGGCTTTGCAGATAAGGCTTGTCAAACTAATGGTATGGTAATAACCAGGGTCAGTGGAGGCACCATCTATGTGGAGTGTGACTACAGTCGCCCTGTGCTACTACTCAGGGACGTAACCTGAGGTGAGGCTAGGATTAAACAGCTGTCCTAAGTGTGGGTTAAA
The DNA here is from genome assembly GCF_019279795.1 of Protopterus annectens. NCBI lineage: Eukaryota > Metazoa > Chordata > Ceratodontiformes > Protopteridae > Protopterus > Protopterus annectens. The sequence goes on along the minus strand of NC_056731.1, from coordinate 1,176,379,608 downwards.
TATCCCATAGAGTTCCTGGAGTACACAGCTGGGACACCATGTGGACCCATGGATGCTGTGTTGACTGCCTTGGGGCTGGATGTGGGTAATGCTGGACATACCCACGGCAGACGTGGCACGCTCGAGTCCGATGCCCAAGGGACCACACACATAGCCGCCTTAGGGATAGGCCAAGTAGGTAGCCGGCTAGGGTGTTGCTCTACTGCGGGCACCTTTCCAGACTCTATTTGGTGTAGGTAGACCAGGAGGGGGGTAGCGGGTGATGTATCGGTGGCAACTTCTGCCTAGGTCACCACTTACCCTAAGGCCACTCTTCCCGTGGGTAATACAGCAGTACCCACACCCAGACGCAGGTCATTGCTAGGGTCATTGCTAGTATGGCACATCATCTATGTAAGGAAGGAAACCATATATCCCCAGACATAATGGCACAGCATAATGCCTGTTCGCCGCCAAAGGCAGACATATCGCCACCCGGGCGGTGCGGACGCATTTCGCGAGATGTCCGCTAACAATGCCGACAATGTGTCGCTTTGTGAAACAAACTCCACAGAGACATTCAATAATAGACAACGACGGACAACCCGATGTCCTCGTGGTTCGAGCTGTTCAACCTGTTACGCCATGTTAAATGTGTGTAGCACAGCGAACCGGCCAAACAAAGCAACGGACATGTCTGTGGCTCAGTGAAAGTCGCCACGCAATGTTAAACCCTTGTAATATTGCACACAGGCCATACATATGGAGGGTTAGTAATGGAAATTGGTTAGTTCGATCAGACCGTGCAATTAGTATAACGAGATCTACAACGGATACACCGCCAATCGATGCACACGGTTACGACTAATTGGGGCCGTGACATGGTACCATGGACACGGACAAAACGTGCCCATGTGACTCATCTAACATTCAGACAGGGTCAGGGCAGTCCCGCACAGTGGGCGCCAAGACCAAACCCAAAGCACCACAGCAACACCCTGACAATCAAGGCCTGTATGCGTATGGGATATAAGCAGCTGTCATCTGAACAGCCCTGCGGTGACGACATATGCATCCTGGGCCATGAGCGAGGGGAATTAGGAATGTTCAACATGCAGTACCGCACCTTTCCCAGCAGGAGAATGGATGCCTGTGACGTATGCGTGTGCGGGGTGATATGTAAATGTACATAGGTACCAAGGGTATGCATATTAATGACAACGAACAGCTAACGTGCACTGGTCACAGTAGCGCCAAACGTGACTGCAGTCACGCTGGAATTACGACTATAGAACATATAGATGTGCACGGTACGTAAAGCGCCCATGCTGCAAAGACTGTTACATATATAAAGCTGTAAGTGCTTTCTGCACACGCCCGTCCAACCGGATCAGACATATGTTACCGAATAGTCACAAGTAACGCAAAACACGAACCACACAGACACTGTAAACATATATAAACGGACTCACGGATATGCATGCGCAAGCGCCAGAACCCACAATCCGACATGCGAAAGTGCGTGCGTGTGATCCAGTGGAACCAGGGAAGGTTACGGATGTCTCCTCCACACGCTTACATTCATAATTGTCAAATATATGCTTAAATAGTACTTATTGATTCCATGCTTTGTTATCGTAATGCTACTATTATACACATCGATATACAATAACCTGATCAACACACTACATTCTAAGGTGCACTCTCAGCAATTATCAACTATGTGTCCGGATACTGATTGTATTTACCAATATTGTATATATATTAACACATTGTTGCCGATTATTGTTTCCATGAAGTAAGGCAGGCAACACTGATAAGTATATGTCACGCTATAATCAAGACTTGGAGCACTGTCCACCTAACTATGAGCAGGTTTATTGATTATTTCGCTTTAAACCGACTCTGAAGGAAGTGTATTAGGGACGGCTATGTCATGAAATCCGCATCCGACGGTGCCCCATGTTAGTAGTTGAGAGAGCTCAGTATCCTTTCACTGTGGAGTCTATCGATTTGACAGTGTCTGTTTCGCCGATATATGTTCCATAATGTCGCTTATGAAGATGGGCAGGACGCAAGGTTTGCTGTATTTCCGCATACTGGCACGTGGATATAGATAGGCCATGTCATACAAACGATGGGTAGTCAAGCAGACATCCACGACTGGGGAACATACAGCGACAGTCAATGCCGCTGGCCAGATGGGGACAGTCAAACACGTCCTACACTTTACAAATGCACATCGGTGTCCATTGTAGGACTCCAAAAATTACGATGCCTGCTCCGTTATCCACTGGGATCAGCCAATCAAAGTACTAACCGTGACTACGGCACAGCTAGACATATGCACCACCAGCGTGTTTAAGGTTGATGATACCTGCCCATGACATGCAGGACATATGAACAGAGGTCCCCAGACTGCCGCGGTCCATACATGTGCGCCCATATCCCAGTTCCGCACATGAAGGATGTGTCATGCGCATCGCGGGGGTTGCAGCCATGGTATCCTGGGTATGCAAAATGGGGCTCGTGTTGTTTGGCAGATAATCCGCTGTCCCGCCTGCGGGAGGGCTGCGGGTACAGGACGTGCCTTAGTCCCCAGTAAGGATGCAAAGCATCCATAGGGTAATGCTAAAGGCATGTGTGAAATGTGTTCAGCCCTACATCAGTGTCCAGTAGGCATTTCCCAAGGATGGACAAACGTACGGACAAGATGGCACCCATAATAGCAAACCTGGTGGAATCACACAGCCGTAGTAGGGCATGACACAGGACATAAAGATGGAAACAGCAGTAGATACACCCCGTAGACATCCATCCTGCCATGCGAATCCCAGCGTACACAGCAGCGAAGGTGCTATCAAGTATGTGGGGATCACCCGCTTCCACTCTGCGGAACATACCTGTGGAACACATATTAATGGCACACCAACAACGGCAACTAGGAAGGTCATACTATCGCTAAAATATGGCGTTCACACACATAACCGACATACTGCCATGAATAAATAGGTTCTACATGTACCGGCTGTGTTATACTGACAATACAGTGGCGGATAGTTCACAATGGTACCTGTGAGGATTATCTAAAGCAGTTGCCAACCTGCAGGACTACAGTAACACCCTATGGGTAAATTGTGGAAGGACACGGGTTACGTAGCACTACATAATATGGGTAGGCGGACAGACATCCGGGAATGGGGAACATACGGCGGCAGTCAAACCCACTGGCCGAATGGACACAGTCCAACATGTCCTAAACTTTACATATGCACATCGGTGTCCATTGCAGGACCCAAAAATTACTCCTTAAGTGAGTGTGAGCAACATAGTGTGAACCGAAGAGGTGACAGCCGTGACTACGCACAGGTAGATATATGCACCACAAGTGTCTTCAAGGGTGATGACAGCCCCATGAAATGCAGGACATATGAATAGGACTCCCCAGGCTGCTGCATCCATACACGCACGCTCACATCCCATTTCCGCACACATGAAGGGTGTGCAAGGGTACTGTCGAGGGTTGCAGACATGGGATCGTGGGTATGCAAATATGGGTGTCGGTGGATTGGCAGATGATTCATCGCCCGCCTGCAGCGGACGTGGCCATGGCATATGCTAATTCGCAATACTAATACCGATCATCCACCGAAATGGAGAATGCAGCTGTGAAATGTTGACAGCCCGATACTAGTGTCCAGTAGGCAGTTCCCATGGATGGACAAACGACGCCAAGATGGCACCCATAGCTGCAAACCTGGGGAATCCCACAGCTGTTGCAAGGCATAACCCAGGGAATACAGATACGTGTACAGTACACACTCCCATTCAAAGAAAGACCGCTGGGCAGATACCGCGCACAACACTCCATGTGCCAGCACATCTATGGGGATCACACGCTTCCATACAGTGGAACAGATGGGTCACCTGTGTAAAGATACCAATGGCACAATCTCCACGCCTGCTGGGAATGACATAGGATGGTCAAACTATGGCGCTGACACCAAAGAAAGACATCCTTCGTGAATTAATGGGATTGATGTCAATACACCATGGCAAACACCCAATGAACAGGGAAGACTTGCTGGCACCCTATGGCCACAAACCATGTCACACATAGGTAGATGGAACAGTCAACATAAACATTTCGTCCACGACAGGTCGTGATATGGTATCCAAAGGTACTTCATAGACATGTATGCGCTTATCACCCGCTGGCCCCGGAGACTTACATTACAACATGGAAGTATCCAGGCTTTAAATGTCCACCCTTACACTTCCATTTGTCACTTTCTATGCGAAAGCAATGGAGATGTAGCCACAGCATAGAAAGCAGAGACGCATGCTAACTAAACACACACATGTCAACATCACAGAAAGCATACTATGAACACACGATTACATGATATTGTACTATGAAACACAAACAAACCGGCAACCTGCAGCAAGAATAGTCCCCGTAGTTCGACACAACACAAGTCTTCGTAACATTTAAACAGTTCATTAAAACATGCAACGGTTTCGTTGTTTCCACAACGGTGCAGGAAATATGCTATGTCTAGAATGTTCACAATCAACAATGTGAGTCTTAACATGATTTTAAATATCACACTGTTGATTGTGAACACTTTAACAATTTGCTTATTCAGTTGTATTGTCGAAAGCAACGGAAACACACACACACACGGAAGGGACGGAGATGAACCTACGCCTATTTACATGAACTCAGTACAGTATGAATCATTTACACAACGCTGCCACCGAAGTTAACTGACGGAGCTGTCAGAGGCATACATGTAGGCTGCTGACGCCACCCGCAAGACAATATTTGAAATAGCCAAGGCATGTGTTGCGAGCCGCCTAAAAGCATAATCAGTCGCAGAGGCAGCTGGAAACACACACACAGAGACACACACACACGGAAGGGACGGGGAACGAACCTACGACTATCTACATGAACACACTACTGTATGAAGCATTTACAGAACGCTGCCACCGAAGTTTGCTAAACAGAGCTGTCACAGGCATACTTGTAGGCTGCTGACGCCACCCGAAGACAATAGTTGGCAATAGCCAAGGCATGTGTTATGGAGCCGCCTAAAAGCATAATCAGTCGCAGAGGCAGCTGGAAACACACACACACAGACACACACACACGGAAGGGACGGGGACGAACCTACGACTATCTACATGAACACACTACTGTATGAAGCATTTACAGAACGCTGCCACCGAAGTTTGCTAAACAGAGCGCTGTCACAGGCATACTTGTAGGCTGCTGACGCCACCAAGAAGACAATAGTTGGCAATAGCCAAGGCATGTGTTGGAGCCGCCTAAAAGCATAATCAGTCGCAGAGGCAGCTGGAAACACACACACACAGAGACACACACACACAGAAGGGACGGGGACGAACCTACGACTATCTACATGAACACACTACTGTATGAAGCATTTACAGAACGCCACCGAAGTTTGCTAAACAGAGCGCTGTCACAGGCATACTTGTAGGCTGCTGACGCCACCAAGAAGACAATAGTTGGCAATAGCCAAGGCATGTGTTGCGGAGCCGCCTAAAAGCATAATCAGTCGCAGAGGCAGCTGGAAACACACACACACAGAGACACACACACACGGAAGGGACGGGGACGAACCTACGACTATCTACATGAACACACTACTGTATGAAGCATTTACAGAACGCGCCACCGAAGTTTGCTAAACAGAGCGCTGTCACAGGCATACTTGTAGGCTGCTGACGCCACCAAGAAGACAATAGTTGGCAATAGCCAAGGCATGTGTTGCGGAGCCGCCTAAAAGCATAATCAGTCGCAGAGGCAGCTGGAAACACACACACACAGAGACACACACACACACGAAAGGATGGGGACGAACCTACGACTATCTACATGAACACACTACTGTATGAAGCATTTACAGAACGCGCCACCGAAGTTTGCTAAACAGAGCGCTGTCACAGGCATACTTGTAGGCTGCTGACGCCACCCGCGAAGACAATAGTTGGCAATAGCCAAGGCATGTGTTGGAGCCGCCTAAAAGCATAATCAGTCGCAGAGGCAGCTGGAAACACACACACACAGAGACACACACACACGGAAGGGACGGGGACGAACCTACGACTATCTACATGAACACACTACTGTATGAAGCATTTACAGAACGCGCCACCGAAGTTTGCTAAACAGAGCGCTGTCACAGGCATACTTGTAGGCTGCTGACGCCACCCGAAGACAATAGTTGGCAATAGCCAAGGCATGTGTTGCGGAGCCGCCTAAAAGCATAATCAGTCGCAGAGGCAGCTGGAAACACACACACACACAGAGACACACACACACGGAAGGGACGGGGGACGAACCTACGACTATCTACATGAACACACTACTGTATGAAGCATTTACAGAACGCTACCGAAGTTTGCTAAACAGAGCTGTCACAGGCATACTTGTAGGCTGCTGACGCCACCCGAAGACAATAGTTGGCAATAGCCAAGGCATGTGTTGCGGAGCCGCCTAAAAGCATAATCAGTCGCAGAGGCAGCTGGAAACACACACACACACAGACACACACACACACACACACACACACACACACACACACACGGAAGGGACGGGGACTAACCTACGCCTATCTACATGAACACACTACAGTATGAAGCATTTACAGAACGCTACCGAAGTTTACTGAGCAGAGCGCTGTCAGGAGGCATACCCCACGTGAGTGGTATCATTTGCAGAGGCAATGCGCCCGATCGGGTGTTCGACAGAGTGCGAGTCACGCAGTCTGTTACCATCCTGTCGCCAGACACCAACACGCTAGTGCTGCAGTCGAGAATAACAAGTAACTACTGATCAGTACATCACTGCATACCGGGCATGCTCAGACACTTAGACTCGCACAGGGCAGACATGCATACACATGTTGCGACGGCATGGGTGGCGAATGTGGACCGCCGTGGTGTGTCCAGCCACACAACAGAAACCTGGCCATGCCACAGACGCGGGCCGCTATGTAGGGGATACAGGCATGCACCCGGGTATAACTGCAGACGGTCGGTGTGCACTGTGCTGTGTGTCTATCTACACAGCTGCCTACTGGGCATGCTCAGACACTTAGAGTCGGCACAGATCAGACATGCATACACATGGTGCGACGGCATGGGTGGCGGAATGCGGACCATCCTGTGTGTCCGCCACACAACAGCAACCCGTCATGCCACAGACGTGGCGCTGCTGCGGGAATATCTAGGTGCAATTAACCATGTGTAGGACTGGCCTACAGTTTGTTGCATGCTACAGACAACCCTCCCAAACACAGGATACCTTCACAGATGTCCTGAGGACACTGGTGAGTGGGCATGCTCTCACAACAGCACCGTATTGGGTGACATGAACCACCCATACATAGCCTGGGAACATTACCCATGGCACAACACAGTACGCCAGCAGTCCCAGGTGTTCACACACCTGGCCACTGTTAAACAGCCATGCACCATACATACTAGGGGATGTCTGACAGTTCTGCCCATCACGCATGGTGAGGATATGCCCCACACAGGATGTACAGCCCTCAATGGTGATGCAAGACCGTATAGTGGATCCACTGGTCATCCACTCACTGTAACCAACACCAGCATGGGGCACCTCAGTGATGACCTCTCCACAGAAAACCACACACATCATACCACCGTGTGCTACCCTACAAGTCCTCCATGCCAATGTTGAACAGTGGCCAGACCGCAAACGCCTAACTAATGCCTTCCCCGACCACTCCACATGCATGTCTGCAACAGGCAAACATGATGACATCAGGACCTTGTCCACCACAGGTAGGCACATGGTGTGGTGGACCGCAGCCACTGACTACCTGTACATCAACAGTTGGAGCTACTACATGGCAGGGCAATGACAGTACCAGGGAAACCATCACCCATTCATACCGGCCACCATACGGCCCCACATACCATCATCCAGGTCCGCCAGTGGAGTGGTACTGCAGAGGGCACATGAGACAACCACAGGGCCTTCCCTAACTGTGGTAAGGACATGGTTGGGGCACACAGACTTGCCTGGAAATGGTCCAGAATGGTACAACAGTCACTGCACCCACAGACATTGTCTGCATACCACAGGACATGTTCCATGCATACATCCCCCAACAGGGAACATATCCATCCCACCAGAGTGTATCCTCCCAAACATGTCATATGGCCTGGAGTGATCCCATATCTCTATGGCATTTGACACGTCAGCAATGGGCACTGATGGTGTCCCTGGCTGTGTGCTACCCATCCTCTTTGAGGCCCTCGCCCACACATGCGCCACTGTGTCATGTTAGCCTTACTATGGGCTATGTCCCCAATGGATGCCATATGGCATCTGTGGTCCCACTATGCCAGGGTAGTGCTCCTATGGACTGTCAACAGCCACACCCTATACGCTTGACAAGTGTTGTCTGCAAAGCTGTGTGGAGGTCCATACAGGTGGCCATGGTTACAGATAGCAGTGTACAGCCAATACCGAACATACCCACAACTACATAGTCAAGGGCGGATCCTGCCTCCCGAACCTGCTCGCCCAGTCTGGAGTGGTCACCAAGGCCATTGATGGGGATACGTGGGTTTGCACACAGTACCATGACCTGGTGGGAGCGTCCAGAGCACACTACACATGGGACCCATGGAAAGGCTCGCCAGCATACATGTGGGGACATATGTCACCTGATGCTTCTCAGACAGGTTGGAGGTCACACCACACAGGGTTGGTGCTCAAGGTGCCTTGTCACACTCATATCTGGACCCAGTGGAGGCCCACAGGGCTCACTCCTGTGCCACCTGCCATATGGCATCCGACCTTCCAATGTGCATGCAATCATAGGGGATTGTAGCAGACAAGGTATGCAGATGACTACGCACCGCCAACATACCCAACACCCCATGTTACACCTAACATCCACCTAGGGCGCCATAGACATGGATGACTGGTGCCAGAGCCATGGCCTGCTACTAAATGCCAGAGAAGGTGCAGCCCTACCCAGTGTGAAGGACATGTTCGTCCCAATGTCACATGTAGGTGGTACGCCATTAAAGATGGTGGACATGTTCAGGAAATGGCTACCACACCTGTCGGCAACCTCTGTCAACACACACAATGGCAATGTGGGTGTGAAGACATTCCATTGTGGCCTCCTGGTCTGGATGGAATGGCAACCACATCATGGGTGTTCATTGTACGCCTGTACACATCTCTCACCAGTGCAATGACTGCGCATAATGGCACATGTGGCCTGTAGCTAACCTGACGCCTGCAGCACTCGGAAGGACCGCAAACGCTCCACAAGACGGGATGACGGTGCTAGGACATGTGTCACAAGCTGCACGGCCAAGGGGACACCGGCTGTGGATCTTCACAGCACAGCTGTTCCGTGGTGATCTGTGCCTGACATACACGGCCATGTCTGACCTGGGTGACATGGGCACATTCCACCTCCCAGGCCCCATGCAAACACGGGCACAGAAGCGACTGTCAGACACCTCAACTCAAAGATGAGTGGGACGTGCTGGGGGAACAGGGTAACGGCCAGACACCCCTTACAACACGGGGAGGAGTGCCAGGGTATGTGAAGGAAAGGCCCTGACTGCCTTTGTCCAGGACTGCTAATGACGGTGGATGTGTGACGATAGTTATGCGCCAGTCAACCTCTGTGTGTCACTGCTAGACCAGGGACTGGGGACTGATGGATATGGCATCCCCATCCTGAGGGGTGTTAGATGCCACACACAGTCATGCTAGGTCCACACATGTCGAGGGCACATATCCTGTTACGCTCATGTGCCTATGTACCTATGTAGGGTCCATGCCGGATGTGGGTAACTGTGCTATGCTGATTTTGCCAGACATGCCTGTGGGTACCCCACCACTACACGGGGAACTAATTACAGTGCTCCCAGTAGGCACGCAAGTACACCATCAGTATCATACGGGTTAACTGCACCGACATGGTGCTACACATGTAACCACCACACATACTGTGTACACATATCAATGAATGCTGCACCTGTCCTGCATGGTATGTCTGCTGCATGATGTCCGTGCACAACCCACATCACATACACACCTGTCACCAGCCATACACACACACCACAACATACACATCACGCACTATGCGGACACAGGTATCACATACACCTCTCACTATCGTGGTCCACCCTGTGCATCATAATATGTTAGCTTAACCGCATTGATGGTGTGGCTCACAGTTATGCGGCAGAGACTTAATCATATGCACAGGGTGATATGTGCCACAGGCATGGGCTGTACCAATGGATGACATCATGTGTGTGTGTAAGGGCCAGTGCATTGAGTGGGCATGACTATGTAGATTGCATGTGGGTGTGGTGGAGCCCTACAGTTGTGTCTGCTGTGTGTGGGTGTGTGTGTACACAGTTCAGTCATCTGTGATGCCTACACGGGTATGCTTGGCAGCCCCTGACTGTACAGTGCAGGTGTTACGGCTCACTGTGTCTGCCGGGCGCGGCGACCCGCGCTGCCTGGGGTCGCACGGGCACGACCGGGTGGAGGTACAGACTGTCCACTCTCCGATGTCACATGTCCGCTGGAAACGTGCTCACGACGGGCCGCCCAGGGCCACGCCCACGCGGCCTGCTCTGTCCTGGTGTGGATGGTGTAGTAGCAGCTGCAGTGCTACTGCTACCATCACTGTCTGTGTGGGCATGGGAGGTGGCACGCACACGCTGACCTGCAGCAGGTGGTGTTGCTGGCACACGCCCACGTGCCCTATGCCTCACCCCTACCTGGTGTTCCTGCACGGACTGCGCGACGCCAAGGATGGCCAAGCCTCGGTCGAGGAGACCAGCCATGTCGCCTAATCTCCTATCCAGAACATCGGCAAGATGCTGTTGTGCATTCGCCAATGCCTGGATGCTGTCATTTAGGGTACGGATTGCGGACCTCTGCAGCCTCTGCCCTTCCTGGTTCTGCCGCTCGGCACGCGCCTGCGCCGCCATTACAGTCTGGAACATGCGCCTGGTTATACCAGCTGCTGCACCCTGTACGGCAGGTGTATGTCTAGCGGTGCTCCCCACGGGCAGCACCTGCCACATGCCTGCGTGGCACTGCACCAGTCCTTACACTGGCAACATCGCGTGTACCCACACCTTCTGCAGCCACCACACATTCCTGCTCGGGACAACAGACGCTGACTGACCGTCATCTATGGGCAACGGTGTTGGGGTATGTGTCGGCATCTGAACCGTAAAGGGGATGAAAGGGACGATGTGTGATGTTCTCCAGTGGCACAGACTCTGCCTGTGACGACCCTGCCTGTGCCTCATGCACATGCTCATCACCACTAGTATCTGTGGGGACACTAGCATCAGATTGACCGCAGGAGGGGAACGCACCTACAGCACCTGTCAATACAAAGACATACCATCGGTTACAATACAGACACACACACACACACACACACACACACACACACACACACACACACACACACACACACACACACACACACACACACACACACACACACACACAGCATGCATGTGATAATGCAGGTGGCATGCAGCATTCACACAACACAGACCAGTGAATGCAGACCAGACATTCATAGTGGCAGTATGTACACTGCCCTGGTGGGGACAGTACAACAGGCAGGTGTCATTTAGTAGGCATGCAGTACACACATTCATGGTAGTTTGCATGCATCAGCGTGATACACCGTGTGGCCGCTGGCGAAGTTGAGAGTACACATGGCTGCCGACACTATGTAATGTACACCGCAAACATGTGCGTATCATGTGGACATGTGAAGATGGTGTCCCACCGCATGCACCACATCACAATGGCTGTCATGGTGCAGTGTTATGTGTACAGTGTACAGATACAATGTATGTGTAACAGTGATGTCTGTGCAGGCACGCTTGCTGTGAGCTGTGTGCATAGCTGTACGGTGTGTGGTGCGGGCTCTGTGCCACTGCACAGTAGCAGGACACAGCTATGTGTCTGTGCGATGCGTGACCTGGACGCATTACATTGCCATGTCTGTAAGTCAGTTCAGCTGCTCAGCAGCACATATATGGTGGACATTGGAGGCACCTGTAGTAGCTGTGGAGAGGAATTTCATGTCACTGGTGTACTACATCAGATGTCCAGGCGGTCCACTACATTGATGAACCCACTATGTGTGTACAGGGTGCAATGGTGAGTACCCACTGTGGATGTGCTGTGTGGCAACATGCCTGTAGGTATCAACCATGGCCTTGTCTGTCTGACTCATTGACAATTGTGTGTGGTAGACATTGCGCACACGGCCCTGTGGTGGCCCATGTGACATACACCCATACTAGTGTGACGCGGTCACATTCTCTACGGATATGCTGACAGTGTGTATGTCTGCTATGTTGTGCATAGGTCATATCATGGTGTGACAATGCTGCAGCCAGACATCCATCGCATGGGACATGGCATGCGCCATGTCACAACGCAGCACCCGGATGCAGAGGCATGGGTCACATTGGTAACACCTGTGCTCTGGCCAGATCACAGCTCACTCTGTGGTACTGTGTCCATACTGCACTGGCATACCAATGCATACTACACATGCAGCCATTGTGTAACACCTACACCATTGTATGCATAGCTGAATGCACGTAACACACCAATAGGTTGTGTGGTGTCATACCACTCTACGGTAACGGGTGTATCTACTGTACATGGGTGGTGTGTATGTCGGGTGGTGCGAGCTGTATACCGTGACGGGCACACACAGGTGAGCATGTCATGCCTAGACACATGGGGAATATCAATACAGCAGAACATGCGTTTGACTAGCAACAGACTTACCTGCAACAGACCCTTGTCCTTGCGACACGCCAGACATACCTGTAAAGGCATTACACAAAGGTATACACATTAGCCATTACTATCTCCACGGTCAGCACTGTGCATGACACATCATGCATGTGTGGTAGCATGTGCTATGCACATGTCTGCTAACACAACATAGCATACAATGGTTTGCATCTTGTGTGGCCATATACCTGGCATGTATTGCTATATCATGTGTTGTACTATGACACCCACACCCACGTCGCCTATCATACAAACATGCAACACTGACTTACCATGCGGCTCCAGGCTCATAGCTCGGGAGACACCCACCTCCACGATGGACGCAAGTGGTTCTGCGTGTTGTTCCGCGGGTGTCACAAGACTGGCCAGGAGCCCCCCTGTAGCTGGGAGTGGGGGCTGTGTTGGTGGCCCACCACCTGTCCCACGCTGTTGCCTGGCGATTGCAGCGCACGCTGTCTTGCATGCCGGATCAGGTCTGTGCAGTGCCTGCGGATTTGTTGGTAGCTGCGTTTGGTTCCACCCACGCTGTTCACCCTCCTGCACAACTCCTCCCACATCTCCTGCCGTTCTTGTGCCTGCTGTGGCACATGGCTAAACAGGGCGCTTGTAGTTACTCTGGAGGTATGGTATGATGACCTCCTCCTCCTGTCGGCTAAATGGTGGAAGCCGGAACGTGGCATTATCTGGAAGACATAATGATGGTGGCAGGTCACATTCACACTGCTGTGCTGGCATACTGTTGGAAATACATTGCTATGACATGTACGACATCTGCACAGTGATCTGTGAAGGGCATCGTGGCGGTGACACAGCCGATGTTGTGGCTTCACACCATTGAGCACTGGGTGTCACATCATATCTGTGTGCCACCCCATCACACTGTGCACGCACCATGTAGATGTTAGCCTGCCATGGACATGTGTACCTGGCTGCACCTATGTCCATATCAGTTGGCATAAGTCCCCATGTGACGTCTGTGCTACTGTTCACCTGTACGCTGTGTATATGTCAGTACACATCACGACTGTGTCCATTGTGAACGTCAGCAGCGCACTGTACACATACACATGGACACCTGCACATGCATGTGTTGTGCCATGTACTTCCACACAGCACTGTACCGGTGCTGGACAACTTGCCCCAGCTCACCTGTGTTACGTATGTGATAGACATGGAGCAATGTGTAACCATGACACATTAGCAGGAAAGGCCATGCATAGCATGTACACACACACATTGTGCAGAGCATCACACAGCACCTGTAACATGACAGGGTGCATCGCCACCACATTACTACTGTGTATGGTTGATAGTGAGAGTGCCTTTTGTCCATTGCACCATGTGGGACTGTGATAGCTCATGCAGCCTTGCTGGTCATCTCTGCATGATATGGCAGGGTATGCCACATACATGGCAATGGGTGTGACCCACCCAGGGGCTGACGGTATTGGCAGGGTGGCTGTCCATTGCTTTTGTCATAGCTGTGTGAATATGGACATTCAACATGTTTATCACCATGGTGTGGACACTGTCCTCCAGCGCTGTATGCTGCACGCTGCTTGTTGAGGGTGTGTGGTGCATGCAGGTATCACACATCCATGCATACACTGTAGCCCTGGCAGGTGCTATGTGCTGGGATGTTGATCGACACAGTGCTGTATGTGTACACACACCGCTATCCCATGCACATGGATAGCTGCCTGAACTGATGTGGGTAACACATATGTGTACATACATTGCCCGCTGCCACCCACATGTCTGCTGCTGCACTACACACCGCCATCCCTCCCTGTGTGAATGTGGTGTTGGCCTCAGCAGAGGTATCCATGTATGGGGACATGGATGTTCACATAGCAGGCCCACTGATGGTATCATCGATCTGACCATACACATATGATGCACCCCTCACACATACAACCCATTCATATTGTTGTTCACAATGGTGACACGGCTATATTGCTATGCCGGAGCCATTCACAGACATACATACACAGAGGCATGCACGCCCATCTGTGTCATTGCCTGGACTATTGGTGTGGTTTGGCACCTAACGTGTTTGACTGCAGGTGGCGAGACCTACTGTGCACATGTCTACATGGTAGGCCTGTTCTACGGTAGGCATCTGTGATGTGCTGTGCACATCTCATATCTGCACATTTGGTTGTTGTCCATCGGTCCACAGGCCAGTGGTGGGACATACAGGGATGTTGCTGAACATATGTACATGCGACCCTGTACAGCTGTGACGCTTAGCCTCTCAGATGCTCATGTGTCGTGGACGTGAACACCGCACACACACATGTGGTTGTGGGCCGCCCATACCCATCTCCACCTGTGGGTTGCTATCATCCCACACACTCCTTGTACTGTATGTTCAGGCTATGCAGCTATGTGGGGCTTGTGTGCATACAATACGATACTATGTGCCTTTGCACCCATCACAGACATTGTCACACAGGTACACCGCAGCCATACACATCGCAGATTGTTGTCAGCATGTCACATGTGGTACACACCTAACACATCTCCTGCGGGACATGGTAATCTGTATGGGCATGTCCAGTGGTGACATACCACAGCTACCCCTACATGACGGCTATGCAGGACATGTCTGTGTACATCTACTGTGACATATACACAAGCAATGCCCCCTACCTACATCACATGGTACTACCTGTGGAGTATGTGTGTCTGCATCCATGCTATGGCCATAGATGACAATTGTACATCTATATGTGCAACATACCTCAGTGTGGGTTGTCATGAGCACATGTTCCATGTGTCAATGCATTGTTTGTGTCTGTTGGGCAGTCATTGTTGTGCATGGTTTACATGGCTGACATAGTGTACTGTGTCTGATTCCAGGTACTTCATTGGGCTACCAGCATTGTACATTTCTACAGCACATTCCAGCCATCATGTAGCCAGCTTAGATGACAGTGGAGGTGTTCCGCCATGTGCACATATGTCACACGGTACAAGGGTGACTGACACACATTGTCAGGACTGGGTTCTGACTGCTGTGGATGTGTGTACCGGTGTTGACAACCATGACTGCACCAGATGGTGTCTTCTGGATGTGTGACATTCACAACAAACACCCACATTCACATAGCAGCACATCGCCCACGACAATTGACATTCCTGCCTGAACACTGTGTACGGTATGTTTGTATGACCACTGCATATATCACTGGTGGCCACCAGCATGGCTGCCTACAACAGCAGTGTGTATCCTGTGCAAACATGGGTTACACCAGTCACACCACACCTGTGCCAGCTGGCCCTGTAGTGGGTGACAGTGCAGTTCCATTCATCATGTAACAGTATACATCGTGCACCAGTATGTTGCAGACATGTGAACGGCTGTGCTAGTCGACATATGCACACATGACACATCACCTGGTACACCGTGTCTGCCTTGCCACCTGCTATTGTGACCACCCTGTGATGACATTGTACGGCCCACATGGACGTGGACATGTGATGGCTCAATGGTGAATTAACCGTCCAGGTGTGTGTCTAGCCAGGTGTCCAGTAGCCAGTGGTCTGCATGCAGGGATAGTCTACAGTGGCCTACTCTGTCACTGGGACTGTTGACTATGGTCATACTGTTGTTATGCAGGCATGTGCTGTTTGTCCAGTCTGATAGTCGTGTTCAACCACACTACCGCGGCACACATGACGGTGGACATCTGGCTAAGGTGTGCAGCCCACATGTACATCTTCACATGCTATGCTGCCTGTGCAGCGGTGTCACATGTCTGTCTCCGGCAGGGCTGTCACAGGTAGGCACAGCATGCAGTGATGTGTGACAATGCTTACACCCTCCACTGTGCTGTACACTAGCACTGCACACACAGTACAGCACACATGTCATTTATCTGCAGTGCCTGGGACCTGCCTCCATGCCCTACACGGCACACCTGCCAGTCCAGATTGTACACAGATCATACCTCCCAGGCACATACCTGGACTGTAACACACACGGGTGGGTGGTTCCCACACCACACCGTGATTTACACACATACTGTATTTTCCCATGACACATTGCATCATAGGTAGTCCATGTTCAGATACCCATGTTCGTGGCCGCTACGCACATTGTGACACGCGACAGTGAAGACACTGTACACCACAGGTTACATGCCAGTCGGGTTGGCATACTGTACATTGCACCTAGGACAGTTGCTACTGCTATGTATTGCCAGCAACACGCCCTTCCCTAGTATGGACTCCCATGTACCCACACATGCTTGGCCATGCAGTACGCATAGCTGGGTGACACATTACACGACACATACCATACCTACACTACCCTCAGCATGCACCAAACCTCCATGTGTCTGTATGCTAGGCCTACACACCTCCCTCTGTTTGCTGAACATCCATGCTTACCATCCCTGCTAGCCACACCCTAAACACACAACCATAGCAGCATGCATGGTACATACACACTACAGCCGGTATTACTGACATCCACTGACAGAGGTAGTTGAGGGCATGGCACCCGTCCGATGGACAGTCTATGTGCCTATGCCAACAGTGATCACAGTGCACTTCTGCTACATTTACACACTGGTAGGGACCATGCTATTCCACACTGAGACATGGTGGTGCTGGCCTTTTCACAGACGCCACAGTGGTATTCCTGTTCCATGCACACGCTGTATGGGCACATGTGCAGGCTGTTGCACGGTAGTTATGTTCACCTGTGTGTTGTGTGTCACTTGACAGTCATGGTGTGTCCTGCTGGTGCATGACATACTCCACAGCTAGCTACCTACACATGACTGCCAGACATTGCAGTGTGGGCCCTCACGCAGTGTGGTGGTATGTCTCTGCTGTTTGACTACATCCACATTCAATGCAGCATACCACGGTCATGCAGGCATTGACGACACAGATGTTGCTGGCATCCTGCCTGCCAATGGGGTACCTACCAACAATACACACTCTCACTCACTACAGGGTTCCAATCCTTGGCTGGACATTGTATTAACCCTGTGGACACATACATAGTACTGCCATGCACATGTTATGTCTGGGAACACAGTCCCAATGTCACCTCCAACCGCCGTAGTTGTTGTATCCCGCCAACCTGGCTGTTACATGTCTCTGCAGCAGCACACGTCAGTGACTGCTAGCCCATTCATGTACGTTGTGCACCCTGACCACCACACTACCACATCTATCACACTACACATGGATGGTACTGCATTGCACGTATGGGGCTGCATCTCTACACCCATGACTGGGCCATTCAGTATGGCACTGGGCCACATCTTGACATACATGCTTCACACACTCATTGACTACCTGCATGCCTTTCCTGGCACCCTTGTTGGGCTTCTGTGCGCCACAGCACACCACATCCCATGCTGGCCACCTGTCATATTATTGCATGGGTGGTTGGGGTGGTACAGAGGGTATCACATCAGACATGATCCGCTCTTTGCCCTTCAGCACCATTCCACTTTATGCTATTGACAGTGTACACATCCAGCATCACATCGCACCTATGTATCGGCATGTTACGCCATGTGCCTTCTGTACAGTTCACACAGTGGTGCAGGCATATCATGCTAACTACAACATTTCAGGGACGTGTGGCATTGCACGCCTCAGACATGTGGCCCCTCATGCTCAGTATTTGCATACGTACACTACCTGCTGTCACACAGTACTGTACATGCCTACATATACCACTTCTACATACCTGGCAGCATTCTAGCTCATCCTACTATGTTGCTGACACCCATACAGGTGTCAGTGTGGCAGATATATCATGTAGATATCATTGCATCAGTTACATCACACATAGTGCATACACATCACCTTTGCATACTGACAGTCATGCGGTGTGCATCACATGGATACTGTCCCTATACAGGCATATCACGTTGTACATGGTTGATGTACACACACATGGCCCACATGGTGCTGTGGTTGCCATATTACACCATGGCGTGGGTACACATGTGCAGGACTACACATTTCTGGACCGTATGTCTAGCTGATACCTTGGGTGCCCTTGTACCTGTGCCATACACACATGTACACGCAGGCCGTGTTACAATAACACATGTGTGGTGTACCTTACACAATGGATACAACGTTACATGTCTCAGTATAGTCATGCTGTGCTCTCTACCCCGCTCAGACAGTTTACATATGCAAATGACAGTCATGTAACACATCTGTGCTCACCTGCATGCCACTAACACAGGGGTGTAATGTACTCTGCCATGGGCCATGTTCTCCGCAGTACTGATGCATGTAGTACTCCTACATGGCGTTTGCATTGGGCAGGGGGGGAGGAGCAGTCCTGCATGTGTGCACACATGCCACATTGCTCAGCCCGGCGCCTGTGTGACATCCACAGACTGGACACACACCATGCTGTGGGACATAGGTCCTGTGCACATCCCACAGGGGCACACTGTGTCACTAGTCATGTGATAGCTGCCTTGCTGGTAGGGTGACACAGACCCATGGTACCACCACAGCGGACGACTGTATAGACATGACAGTTGACATCCAGTTCTGCCGCTCAGTGGACACTACCATGGGGGGGGGTGTCAGTACTGTGTACATTGCACATGTGTTTACACACGGCCCTGCTGGACATCATTGTGGCACACATTGCACCTGCTATGGAACGCTTTGGACATGGTCACTTGCTGTTACCTCCATTTCGGTACCTATTCTGCTACTACATTGTCCCATATGTGCAGGCCATACATATCTTGTGTATGTATATAACATTAGGCCATCGCTCCATCATGCATGCTATGCCTGTGATACTGTCTATGATTTGTGAACATATCCATCATGACAGCTTTGCATTACACATAATTGACATAGTCGCCCCTACTGCGTGGGATAGGTGCACGTCGTGCGCACATTCCGTATGACATCGACGGTATATGCCCATGCACATGTGTGCTGTGACACTATACATAAATGTCCTATACCCTGCTGTGGCACTTCATTGTTGGATATCCACTGCCAGCATCAGCGTGGGTGGTGGCATTGTTCTGTGTTTGCAACCCCTATGGCAGACCTGGGTAGGGTTACCACCTGTGCCACTTTGCAAGGGACAGTCCCTCCTTGGGCAGTTGTGTCCTGACAAAATGTATCACAAATGGCAAATGTCCTGAGATTGTGGGACATCACTATATCCCATTCTTATGTAAGAGTTGCATAACATACTTATTCATGTATGTACATTCCTAACTGTTACAAGACACACAATAAGCAACTGAACTGCTACAAGACTACACTTTTCTTTATGCAAAAGAGTAGAGTTCTAACCTTTGTACTGACCATGGGTATGTGTCCACCTGTAACATCTGATGTGTGTCCCGACGATTTCCCACTTTGGCCTTTTGAAAGGGTGGCAAGCTGGACCTGGGGTTATCCCGGGTGTTTACATGTTGTCCCACTGCTGTGCACACGTTGTCCACAGTCGTTGGTATGCTGCGCATTTAGCATTACATATCCAACCTTCGCCTCTCTCTGCCTGATGTACACGTATCTTTATCTACAGACACCGCTAACACACTGTACAGATTCGTCATACGATCGTATGCGTTACACACCAGTACATGTCGTGGGTTCGACATACCTTTCCGGCCTTTTGTTCTGAGTTCGTCTCTATTCCCTTGTTTCTCTTGTTTCTCTTTCTCTATTTGTATTAGTTCGGTATGAACATACGGTTTGAATATCCAGGGAGTCTTCCTTATATTCGTCGTCGCCTGAGCCATGTGGTTTAATCAGGCCAATCCCTGTTCTTGGGTGTGTACTTATGCGCATATCAGCGGTGATCCCCCTTCCTTTCGTTCGTTACGCGTCGGCAGTAGGCCATGGTTCTTTCCTCGTGTGGCCATTGGTTATTTGCAATACCTTCATGAGGATGGTATGTATTGTATCATGTTTGTGTGACTGCATCCGCTATGTGTGGTGTCGGGTACATTTCGCTGTGGTTTTAGCCGTGGATTGTGTGTGTTGGGTATGGTATTGTGTTTGACATGTGGGTCCCCGTGTCCTGGCGGCGTCTGTCGATGGCGTTGTGCATTCAGATGTGTTACATGGCTGTTATTTTCCTGTACATAGCGAATGCATGGATGCATCAGCCGCTGCTAGTGTTTCTCAGGAGCTTGTTGTGGGTATGCCGCTGTCATTCACTGCCTGTATGTGTTTGCTACGGTTTTAGCTGTTATCCCTTTGATATGTGCAATGGGGTATATCTGTGGATGTGGGTGACGGGTACGGGGTGTGAGTCTTGCATTTATACATACCTGATATGCTTGTGTGTGTGCTCCATCCCTGCTTGGGGAGCTGCGGGTTACCTGTCTGTTGTTCCGGGAATGTTTGTTTTGTTGATGTCGTCTGCTGTCGGTATCGCCTGCATGTGTGCTTCCTGCACGTATTCCTCCTTCACATCGGTTATATATCTGCGGATGTTCGTCCGTGCCTACTATCCATTGGCATTTTGTCGCTGATAGTTACGGTGAATGTGGTCCTATACTTGGGGCGGACTGTATGCTACCGGTAGCCTCCTATTCGTGTGCCGCTTGCTTACGTCACGGTCGTGGAACACACCGCGGTATTTACCGGACCGTAAGTGTTCACGATCGGTGCCAGGATAGCACATTCAGATTTTCGGCGTACATCCCTGATGCTGTGTAACGCTGGCGACGGACCGTGTGGAGCCTACGTTATGGCCGCCATACCTACGGCCATGGTTTGTACATGCCCCCTTTGCATCTCCTGTTTGCTATGGCCCTGTGGTACACTTTGGGACATTTGCGCTTTGCATCATTTTACGTCACCACGTGCATAGCCACTGAGGAGATGTCAGTACTACTTTGTGGGTACTGCTGTACATACGCCTATGGTTCCTGTACTGTATGCCTACGCCTGTTATTACACTCCGCCTGTGACATGTCATCTACATACACAGTTTACACTGGCACACACATTACACACACACAGCGGAACACACGACAACCTCACCTCACACATACACATATTGCCGCCATGGCTGTCAACCTTCTATTTCCAGAGTGGGGAACACACACAGTAGTAATGTGAAACAAATGGGCATAATGTGGAACACATAGTAATGGCATAGTGACAACTTCAGCTAAGTGGGTCATAGGTTGATTATAATATGCTGATTTACTTACAGTGAAGAACCTTTACTGACTTACTATGAGTACATTCTATTTACCAGGATGTCATTTATATACATTCCTAACAATGGATGTTTGAGAGACATTTTCAATGTGGAACTTGGAGGAACTGCGAGGAACATGAACTGTTTTACACCCCAAATGAGGAACGCCTCATAATGTCGTACACTTCACTGGTATGCTTTCCGCCGCACCGACGGTTGAACACAATACCTACGTTGACGCCGGTGGCGGCGTGTATCTCCGCACTCATATCCTATGGATATGACACGCACATATGTAGGGTTGCCACCTTTTCAAATGGCCAAAGTGGGACATTTTTAGTAGAAACGACAGATTTTGCATGCCAACACATACCCACGGCCAGTACAAAGGACAGCGATTCACTTTTGACAGAATACAAAGCTGTAGCATTACAGTTGCTTATTCTGTTTATTATCATATTTAGATGTTTCTTCTACAAAATAACTGTTTTATGCAACTAATAAAGTAATTATGGGAAATGGTTTTGTCCTACGATCTCAGGACATTTGCCATTTTGTCAATGTTTTGCAGGACACAACTGCCCAAAGGGGACTGTCCTCACAACGTGGGACAGGTGGTAACCCTACACATATCCCGTTACTGTACCGTGGACTGGTGACCATCCCGACACGCGGATATGTATTGATGCAGGTTAACATTTCCATGGCTGGCGTTACCTGCCCTGCCCACCCTCCAGGATGATCGGGTTGTCGGTCACTATGTTTAATATGTGGTGATTTCGCCTCTTACGTAGCTGTCAACTTGGATCCCTGGGTTCCATATTCCCCTGTTGTACTTTCTATCTGTGTATGCGCATATATATTTCTACATGTGTACTGATATGTATTTCCGTATCTGTGTATGCACATGCGCATATGTGGTCGACTTGGCGGCGATAGTGGCAGCATATGGCTACGTGTGCTGTTGAACCGCGCGTGCTGAGGTGTTGGCGTTCCCTGCTCTGCTGGCTATTGGGTGTGCAGTGTTTGGGGGGTGCCTTTGTTGAGTCACACATACGTCCGCACATACGGTACACATTACGGGCGGACATGTTTGTGTGGCGTCCATTTTACTGTGTGTGCAGGTCAGGAGGTGTCAGTCCATGGGGCCTACACTGTCAAAGTATGTGCTATGCGTTCCCTCTTTGCCAGGGCGTAGGCATATTGGGTACGCCTCTGTCTACCTACTGGGGCTGGCTCAGTGTGTCCGTGGCGCCGAACGCCCTGTGCCTGTGCTTGCCCTGGCAGTTGTGGCGGGCTTGGTGGCCCTCCGGCATTATGTCCCTGCAGCAGCTGTTTCCGCAGAATCATATTGTGTAGCATACAACATACTATGAATATGTGGGCACTTGTGCCTGGTGAGTACTGCAAGGCTCCACCGGATGTATCCAAGCACCAGAACCGTGATTTCAACATCCAGAACACACGCTCTATGATTATTCTCGTTTGTGCGTGTGCCTCATTATGGCGTTCTTGCATGTGTGTGTGTGCATTTCTGATGGGTGTCATCAACCACGGCTCCAGTGCGTAGCCAGCATCCCCCACAAGGTGACCTTGTGTGATGTCCCCACTGGCGAATACCTGATACAGCTGTGAGGCATGCCAGATATGGGAGTCGTGGTAGCTTCCAGGGCTGCCAGCACACACATCCATGATAATGCCCTCCGCATTGCACACGACCTGGCAAGTGATGGAGGGGTATCCCTTGCGGTTTATGTAGCGTCTACCCTGCTCCCCAGGTGGTGACTTGATTTCTATGTGCGTACAGTCTATCGCACCCAGGACCTCCGGTATTGTGCCACACGGTGGAAGCTGCGATATTGCTAGCCAACTCCTCCTGAGATGTGGGGAACTTTATGTGCTCATGGGCATGTGGTAACATGGCATCCAGGAACTGGTGTAGTACCCTGGATGCTGATGCCTGTGAGATGCCCATTATATCCCCGGTGGGCCTTTGAAAGGTACCTGTAGCCAGTATTCGCAAGCTCACACATACCTTTGTGTCCACTGGGATGGGCTCCCCTCTGTTGTCTCTTGTTCTCAGGCGGCCGCCGCACAGCTCCACTATTTGCTGTAACGTGTCCCTGTCCACCCTGTAGCGCTCTACTATCTCCAGGTCTCGCAGCCCCTGGTAGGTCACCCTTGGTCTGAACACTCTCCTTCTCCTGTGAGGCCTACGGTAGTTGTCGGCACCACCCTCCACAACTCCGCCTGTCTCTGCCACATACCTATGCATCACGGCCACGGCGGCACCCAGCATATACATGTTAAAAGTTCCCTGTCTGTTTACACCCTACGGTGCGGCGTTTGGGAAATCGGCTGTGTGTTGTGCGATTCACATTTATTACTGTTGTGCTGTATACCCGGTGAAGTCATTGGGTGTGTCAGCGGCCGTATCCATGGATTATTTCCGTGGTTTTACGGTTGCAACTGCAACGGTACTGCCTGTAGTGTTACATTACAGTTGCCTGCATTGCCTTCGCCTTGCATCTTACATTACTGCATCCTGCAGGCACATGGCATATGATGCATTTTATCTGCAGCCGCAGTTATGCTACCTCTGTACATGGCTGTGCTATTTCGGTTCTTTGCTCTTTGCATTTCTACTACATCCCCTACTATCTTTCCACTCATATGCCTCCCCTTTCCCGTTATGCAGGAGTCTGCATGCAGAGTTCTCAGCTGCCGGTGTTTGCCCTTCCTGCATTGATTGGTGTTAATTGCTCATTACGGATCCATTTACACTGCTTCCGCATTTCCTCGTATTCTCCGCATTACCTTCCTATATCCGTGGTTGTTGACGGTGAGGCCATCACATGACTGGTTTAGGGAACGTAGTCATACTCGCACATGCATTTGTACGCATTATGTACTCTCAGCACATCTATTTCCTAACACGCCAGTCCTGATGCTGTGATGTGCATTGTACAGCCCAGATTTGCTGACATCCAATATCCTTCCTCCTACAGTGGCACACCCTCTGTGGTTGACATGTATCTCGTAGGCCACTCCTCGGTGTAGTACCGCCACGCTTGCTCCATCCTTACGCCGCTTTTGCGATTCACTATTATCTGCCTCATTTGCATGGAATTGACTACTAATACATGGTTACGGCCGACACCGCCACCACTCCTTGACAACCATTGCGCTGGGGTTGCAGCTTTACATACATACTATGGTGTGTGGTGGCTGTGCAGCTGATTTTTTTCTACTGCTCTTTTGGGACATTGTCATATTATTTCATTGCTTTGCAACTTCTGTGCACATATCCCGGGGTCTGCTGTTCTTTCTACGCACGCCATTTATGTCATTATTTACATTTTGTGCATATTTTCTTGGGACATTCTCGGTGCCTTTCCACATTGGCATATTGCACCTATATGATACCTGACTTTGACAGCCTTCCGTTACTCCTCCGGTATGTTTGGGTAAATGTAAACCTTTTTTTTGGTTTACATTGCCGTGCCCTTACGCTACGCCTGCGCCACTTCGTGGATCGCTTTTTGCCCTCATTTGCATGGTGCAATACCGCACACAGTGTGTTTTGCATACCTACGCCGGGGGGCGGAGACGGTCCGGCGCACGCCGGTAGTGCACGTGGGATTCATTCATACCTGAATCGCTAAGCAGCCATATTTGGCGTTATAACGCCGACGCTATGCTGGCGCCTGGCGCAAGGTTCATGAATCCCGGGGTATCCATCCTATGTCCATATAAAGTGTCAGGATCAAATGTGGTAATTGCAACCCTAGATTGTGTATATCATTCCCTGTTTTATCAATTTTAATAGTATTTTTATCTTTATTTTTATTTATATTATTATTGTTACTAATATTATTAATCATGTCTCCACTAATTAATAGTGGTAAATACTCTATACCCCATTTTTTATTATTTCTTTCTTAATATTCTCAATCATTCCATCAGGATAACCTCTTTCCCTAAACATATCGTGAACAAAATCCACTTCTTTTATAAAGTCAGTTAGGTCCAATGTCATTCTTGTCACCCTAATCATCTGACCCTTTACAACATTCCTTTTAAGGTAATATGGATGGTCACTCTGATAATGTAAATAAGAGTTGGAATAACATTCCTTTCTATAAATATTGGATCTATATGTTCTCCTACTGTAATCTTTATTTATCCTAACATCCAAATAATGTATTTCGTCCATGTTACTTTGGAAGGTAAATTGCAAGAAGCTTGTGCTTTTATTCAAATCATCCATAAATTATTTTATTATTTCATGGATCCCTTCCCACACAATAAAAATATCATCCAAAAAATGGTAATACCTCACAATATGATGTCTAAACCATGATTTGAATACATGTAATTGCTCCCAATATAACATAATTATATTAGCATATATTGGGGCACACGCTGAACCAGTTTCTCACTCAGCAAGCTGCTTTATTTATTTATTTGTCTGTTTGTTTGTTTGTTCATGCTTTGTTGACTGGGTTAGTCCACTCTACCTCCTTTAAGGGAAGGCCCAAGATAGTATCCATGCTGACCACGTAAATTTTGCCTAGTGCACTGGGGAATATCCTCTACACTTTCCAATAAATTCCATGGGATCTTTTATATCCACCTGAATTGCTAGCAAGTCAAGCAGATGGGATCGCACTTTAATGTCTGATTTGAAATTTAGTTTGTTTACTGGGGTAGATTACTGATCCTTATGAACCAATTTCAGAATCAGTTCATGAAAAAAAAACAATGAGACATGGTGAAATTTAGGTAACTGTTTGAAATGTTTGAACCCATTCTAATGTTGAGACTGAATGGTCGAAAAAAATAGACTTACATATAGCTAAGTCTGAGATGACAATTTCTCAAAATATTCCCTTTTCTCAGAAATATGTCAGTCTTGTAGTCAATATAAGTCTGGGGGGTTTCCTCCTTGCAAAATACAAGTTTAAAGAAGAGTTATGTTCAATCTTTCAGTGGGGTTTTTTTTCCTGCATGTCAACACTCGACATTATGAGTGCCAGTATTTCAGTAGGAAGCCTGAAATTTACAGCAGAGAAACTGTAACAAACTGTGAGATCGAAGTTAAACTTATACATGCAAATAAAGAGCAAAAACAGTAAACAATGAAGAGGAAAACATTAGAACACTATATTAATTACAGCTGCAGTAAACATAATCAACATAGTGACATCTATTAAATAAAGTACAAGACTGAAGTGGGATCTAGTGAACATGAATGTAAAGGAGGACAGAGGCCTACTAAAAAAGTGTAGATAAAGAAAGAATGAATGAATGAGGGAAATAAATAAAAGAAGGGGAAAAGGAATTACAAATCTAAAGAGTGAAGCTGTGGGGAGACGAATAGTGCTTTTGTTGAATTAATAAAGGTGTTACCCCATGAATAATGCAGTTATTTCCTCCTGCAAGACTCTTGTAAAAAGAAAAACTTTGCCAGGACATGGTTATTGTGAATGAAAATATTCAGCAAACTGCCTATCAGGCTGGATATGTCATCAGGTGAGCTATTGCAGGCTAAATAACAGGGCTAAGCTGGATAAAATAGGTGAAAAACAGGTAGGACAGATGGTATTGGGAGACTCAGTAGGTAGATAAGAGGAGAAGGAGGGAAGTAACAAGGAGAAAAAATGAGAAAGTGCAGTTATGAAACAACAGAACAAAGACAGAAGGGAGCGCTCATAAGGTGCATACTAGGTATATTAAATTGCATGCTTTGCTGACCTTTATCATTATATCTTGACAGCTGACATGGGTAGTTGCATTTGTCAACTCTTCCAACTAGAGGGACCACTGGGTAGGAAAATATTAACATAATCATGTGATAATATGGTGAATGAAGAGGAAATTTATAAGATAATTGAGCCAAGGATCATGTATTCCATCAAGGAAATATTTTAAAAAGATGAGGTCAAGTTTATTTTGCATGTCTCTGGATACGAAGCATAAGTCTAGTGAAGAAAATCAACTTACAAAACAGGTAAAAATGCAGCTTGATGTAAGAACTTTGGAAAGTTTCCATCCTAACTGAGTATCACAAGTCTTCAAAGCACTGGAGAGTTGTGGACTGGCATGTGTTATGGACAATAAAGGCTACGGAACTCATACCTTACATTCTACCAAGCTCACACATAAATTAGGTTATTCCTTGCTTAAGTAACCATCTTTAGATCACAATTAATTTACACATCCCTTCACACAAACTCACCCCTTTACATTTGTTGTGCTTAATAATGCAACTGACTTTCCGCATAAGGCAACCAAACCTCCACTATACCACATATTTGTTCTTACAATATTAGTTACAGTGACCTTTGTATAAGTTTTAACAGGTGTTCTAACTTTTTTTACTTTTCTTCCTTATTATACTTACAAAATTCATGGCTTCTTCTTTGCAAGTACAGCCCAAATGCTTGTACACTGATCATTCCACGTAAATATCTAACTGATCTGTGCAAATGCTTTGCTGTATGTATGTTCAATATATGTTTGCAGTCTATATTATGTTCATAACATAACCTGTTCAGTCCATGTGATTGTATATTGGTAATGCTTACTAAATAACTGACAAATGCATGAAATGCTTTATTGTAAGTAAATGCAACATTTTGGTGAATTGTTGTGTATAAATTCAACATTCTAAATGATGTTATAAAAACACTGATGTATTGAGATGTTATTGTGAATGCAAGTCCTAGACTAAGCCTGAAATTGGTCCATATGAGTAAGGACAAGTATTCTAATTTAGTAAACAGAGTATAAATAAATAAGTAAAATTAAATAAAATACGGCAATATGCAAGACTGGCTTGTAATGCCACATCTGCAGATACCTGCCACATGTGGCTTCAACATTCGTTATGCAATATGATTGCAAACGTGGGACAACTGCATACAGATATGATAGTACGGCAGTGCTGAGCAGCTTGGTGCATAGAGACATGGCAACACGGCAGTGCTGAGCAGCTTACTGCATAGAGACATAGTAGTATGGCAGTGCTGAGCAGCTTACTACATAGAGACATTGTAGTATGGCAATGATGAGCAGCTTACTGCATAGAGACATAGTAGTACAGCAGTGCTGAGCAGCTTACTGTATAGAGACATAGTAGTACAGCAGTGCTGAACAGCTTACTGCATAGAGACATAGTACAGCAGTGCTGAGCAGCTTACTGTATAGAGACATAGTACAGCAGTGCTGAGCAGCTTACTGTATAGAGACATAGTACAGCAGTGCTGAGCAGCTTACTGTATAGAGACATAGTACAGCAGTGCTGAGCAGCTTACTGTATAGAGACATAGTAGTGCAGCAGTGCTGAGCAGCTTACTGTATAGAGACATAGTAGTACAGCAGTGCTGAGCAGCTTACTGTATAGAGACATAGTAGTGCAGCAGTGCTGAGCAGCTTACTGTATAGAGACATAGTACAGCAGTGCTGAGCAGCTTACTGTATAGAGACATAGTATTGCAGCAGTGCTGAGCAGCTTACTGTATAGAGACATAGTAGTACAGCAGTGCTGAGCACCTTACTGTATAGAGACATAGTAAAGCAGTGCTGAGCAGCTTACTGCATAGAGACATGGCAGTACTGCAGTGCTGAGCAGCTTACTGTATAGAGACATGGTAGCATGGCAGTGCTGAGCAGCTTACTGTATAGAGACATGGCAGTACTTCAGTGCTGAACAGCTTACTGCGTAGAGACATGGTAGTATGGCAGTGCTGAGCAGCTTACTGCATAGAGACATGCTAATTTTCTTTAAAGAAAATAAAAAATGGTGATAGGAAAGTGGTGAAGTGGGGGCAAGCAGAGGGCAAAACATTATAAAAAACAGCTAGGGATGTGCAGGACAGGTGTAGGAAAGGAACATAACTCTACATTTCTTTGGCAGCAATAGCTGTGAATTAAATGTGTAGAATTTAGAATTTACAGCCTCACACCCCACAGGGAGGGGTGTTGGTGACAGACATTTACAGAATAATCTGGGGGTTGATTGATTAGTTTCACTGTACATGGGGGTGAAATGTAAGGCTATGTATGGGGCAATGTTTTTTTGTGGGACAGATGCCCTTTTTGTAAGGTGAGAGTGGAATGTTGGGGAAGAGCTGTAGGTATGTTTTGGAAGGTAGGTTGGGTGGGATAGGTTGCATTTGCAGACAGACAAGACAGCAGACAGGGGCAATATATAACACATGAGAGGGGTAAACACCTTTAGCGGGGATGGTGGTTAGAAATTTGAAGACTGTGAGCCCCCAAATTGATACAGTGGAGTCACCACTGCTTCTTCACAGCCCCAAAGGTGGCTGTGCTGGGGGCTGGACAGGAGGGGTGGCCTGCCTCTCAAGGTGCACCAGACAGCCCTCTCTCTGGAGCATCTGCCCACCCAACTCTGCTCTATGGCACTGCACACCAAACCCTGGAACTCACTGGGGGTGACAGGCTTCTGTCCGCGCCCGCTCTCAGGGGGAGGATGAGCCACATCCCTAGAGGTAGTTCCACCCGAAGGTGGTCCAGGACCAGTAGACAAGGAATTCCCAGATTGGGTCCCAGACATGCTAGGGCCCATTGCCATGGCCAGATGAGGTGGGACAGGCAGATCCACCAGGATCTGCCTTCCCATATGTGCTGTGGTATTGAGGTTTTAAAAAATATGGCATGAACAACACATTTCAAGATTAGTTATAACAGCACACCAAAGTGCTCCAGTTAACCCCATAAAACAGATTTGAAACAGTTACATAGCAAAACAAACACATGCATAAATGGAACAACAGCATGCATCATAACAGCATGCCAGTGACATTGATGGCAACAGGCCACTAACAATGGTATTTGAACAACTTATGTTAACATGCAACCAATCAAATATATGAACAATAATTGAACACAAGTCCCAACATTAGGTATAGAGAAAAACATACCCATAGTATATGAATTATAATACTGATCCAGATGAGGGGTGGGAGGACAGACAAAAAGTCCAGTAACAACTGTTTATGCTACTATTTTCCACAACAGCACTGCTCAATACTCTATGGGTCTGCCCTCACTTTACATCTGCCTATGGCCCATATGTTCTGTAGTACAAACATACCTATTAAACTGTCAGCCTGGAATGGTATGGGGCAAACTGTGATAACTCTGGGTACATGACTAGGGGGATTCGTACGTGTCAGGGTTACATATTTGACACAGGAGGTGTAACCTGAATGGCTGTTATGTGAGTGCGCTACTGGCATACTTCAACTAGTTTCCTAGCTGTCTCCAGGGTTATTGGCAGCAGTGGCCACTAGCCATGACAGCGTGACACTTGAGAAACATGTATTGGGAAGAATCCATATTTATGTACCTATCCTGCTGCCATTTGCAAGCATGTGGTGGGACAGCTGAACATAGCTTATTAGTATACCTTTCATACAGCTACTACCAACATTTCCTTAAATGTAAAACCTGTGGAGAAAATATCTGTTAACACTACCTGATTGCTTTTACATTTATTCCTGATTCCTTGTGTGTAGATATGCACACATCTTAGTACCACTCCTTGGATTTGAAACATGTCTGGGTATGCAAAATTAACAACTATGCTATTTCTCATCACTCTGAGCTACTGCAGAACTGCTGTTTCTTGTATCACTGGTTTCTGCTTAATAGTTTCTTGGTTAGACAGTCTGAACTTGTAACCCTGTGATGCATGCATGACAGATAGTTATTGTACTGTGCATTAATCCTTTGGGTGACTACAGTCTGGAAAGCAAAGGTTAACACAAGGCAATGCTAAATGGAGCACACTTTGAAACTTTACACATTACTATCCACGGTTCAGAACTTAGTGCAGTATATATTTCACATTTCAGTTATATCTTGTTTTACAGCTCCACCATCTACTGATTTTCTTAACAGCTGGCTCACAGAACAAGCTCATTTAATGTATGCTGTCACAGCCATATTTGCTGTGAAAAACCTGTATACATTCTATATGTCTACAACAGCATACCTGAATAAACACAACAGTTTTTTTACAGTCACATCTAAGTGCTGTGGCCCCACTTTTCTTTACAGTCACATCTAAGTACCGTGGCGCCACTTTTCTTTACAGCCACATCTAAGTGTTGTAGCCCCATGTTTCATTACAGCCACATCTAAGTGCTGTGGCTTCACTTTTTTTAGAAAACAAGAACAACAACAAATTAACCCTGGGATTCATGAAGCTCGGCGCAAGGACGGCATTAGCCTTGCACCGACTGTGTGGCGTAGAGATGGTGCAGCAGCACCACATGAATATTAATGAAGGCACACTGCCGTAACGGCCACGTGCATAGGAAACGTGCACGAGTGCAGGGGACGTGTCCAAGAGCTGCACGGAACTGTGAACATGTTGGCTGCATATGCGCAACCTAAAATGCTGACTAGTACAGCCTGCCTCTAATAGTAATCACTCCCGGCAGTGTCCGTGGATACTGAAATGTATGCAAAGTATACAAGACAGTTTTGCGAACACCAAAATAAAAAGTAAACACAAAGGCACGTAGCTGAATATTGAGTCCCTGTCCCTCGAACAAATGATATTTAAAACCTTGTGCCCGTATTCCATTGTAGTGTCGATAGTCATACCAAGTGGAAGCGAAACACATCGTGTTAGTGCGCCACCAATTGCTAAGCCTAGCCCAATGGTTAGGGTTACTACCTGTCCTACATTGTGAGGGACAGTCCCCCTCTAGGCAATTGTATCCATACCAAAATCATTATAAATGTCAAATGTCCTGTGATTGTAGGACATAATTATGTCCCATATTTTATGTAATAGTCCCATACAATACTTATTTCCATATATAAAATACCTAAATGTTACAAAAAACAGAATAAGAAAGTAAACGAAACAGAATAAGCAACTACACCGCTACAACAATAAAAGTTTATATTTAGGCATAAAACTAAAATACTATCCTTTGTATTGACCATGGGTATGTGTTGGCCTGTAAACTCTGATGTGTGTCCCGAAATTGTCCCATCCTGGTCATATGAAAAGGTGGCAACCCTACCAATGGTTAGAGCATTCGCCCAATATCTGCCCATTCCCAGTCCAAGTCACCCTTGTCAGGATGGCCCATAGATGAACGGGTATTACCCAGGTCTACCTAACATGTCATGAAAGATAAGTATTTGGGTGTACCTATGTGCGTGAAGTACAGCATGTGGATGATCAGAAATGCTAGGGTAGTCCTCACAACCATATTGGTACCAGAGAAATGTAGTGTACGCAATGTGTTCTGTTGACTGTGCCATGGGCCATCAACCAGAGAAGGGATGGATGGTGTCTGTGGAATATGGGGGTGGGGGGTGATGGGTAATGTAATAATTCGCCAAGGGGAGACTGGGTTGGATGCACAATAGGTGAACTGGTGGTGTACAAGGGAGCAGTGGGTGAATCAGGAAGATAACGAAAGAACAAATATTCACATCCGCAATACAATCCCACAAACATATGAACATTAAAAAGTGCAATACACATGTGCAGAAACATTACCGGCACATACCCACATAATGGTCTGGCCTGACCTGAGCCATCCCACCCAACCCACCTGGATACATAATTGAATACCCATCATTCCCTTCACAGCACACCCTCCCTTCCTGAACGTCCACCAAAACCACCCAAACTCGGGCTGCTAGATAGGCGCAGCCATATCTGCACATAGTGACCCCTACTCATATCTAGTGGGCAGTCTCACCCTAGGCAGTCTCAGGATTGCAAACTATGTATCCCTTGCATGTATAACCCTACCTTATTTTCGTAAAGCCAAAGGAATTGAGGTCATCGGTCCCCACAATTTTTGGATATCACTCATGGAATAAGTGTCTGTTCTAAACATTGGACTTGGTGTCATGACACAATGTCCAGTCCTGTATACATCTGGACACAAATTGTATGAGCAGTAGTTGTCCACAAGACTGCTCAGCCTCCAGCCGGTCCTGCAGAACCTATGACCTGGGATTAAACACCTGACTGTGATGCACGTCTCCCCATGTGCATTATCAGGAATATAAACCTTACACATTCGCATAGTGGCCATCGGATATAGGGTGATTAAGGTGCTTTAAAGCAGATGTAAGTAGGGTTATAAATTGTTTGTATAAATAGTTGTTAACAGCACAATGTACTTGTGATCCATTTGAAGGCGTAAAGCCGAGGTACCAGATCGCAATAAACGTTGGCTTGGCACTGGCTTTTTGTGTTGTTCGTTGGTGAATTTTGACCTGCTATAGGACTTGTGGTTTGTGGATTTGACTTTGTTTTTCTGGCCAGTAATTGCTTTGCCAGCTACTATGCTGCCGAGTGGAGCTACCAATTTAGCGGGGGCTTCCTGCTTTGCAGAAATAATAAGTGAAAGAGAGAAAAAATTTTGTAGCCCCAATTTTGACGTTTGGAATATGGGCACTAACAAACAGTCTGATGATCGCTTTTGTTCATTAGAGAGGCTAATGAACAAAGAAATAGCCCTGTTCCTAGATACCTGCCTTTTGGAAAAATATGTAGATTTAAATCTAACTCCAAGAGGTCTACGTATTGAAAAACTGCCTGCCGCTGAGTTCACAGATGAAGAGCAGGATTTGCTGAATGAATGGAAGACGGCTTCTTTAGAATGCACTAACAAGTGGCTTCGCATACTAATCAAGCGAAACCAGAGAGCGCATGAGAAGCTTAAAAAAGAAATTGTGCTTTTACAGGATGAGGTGGTGGGGGAGTCCTGTTTCACAATGCAGTTTGCAAAAATCACGGACAGAATTAATAAACTGGAAACGGAGATCTTGTCACGCAAGAGAGATAAACTGTTACGTGATATAAAGGATTATGAGAACGGAATCCTTTTCTCATGGCAACGCGATACCTCACGAAGCAGATCCAAGGTTCGGAAAAGCCCGCGAAACCAACGGACACAACGTAGCGTCTCAGCGTCTTCAGGGGAACGGGAAAAGAATCGGACTAAAAATGTGACTTTTTCAACTGCTCTTAATGGACAAAGTGAATTTGATAATAATAATGGCTCGTCCTCTAATGTTAGTGCTGCTGATTCTTCCTTTCAGACCAACAAATCTGGTCGAGGTAGAAATGGAAGAAAGGGCAGAAATCGATTTAAGGAATGAGCCCGTAAGTACTTTAAATGCTAATTGTTTACATGGTGATAGTTTGTGTGTGGTTAATTTATCTAGCTTGGTTATCAACCAAGCCATGAATTCATTACTACTGAAGGGGAGTAAATTTGTACCTACGTTTTTTTCCTCTTTGAGTGATATTTATTTTGACCTTAAAAAATTTATTCGGAAACTATACTTGAAAGTTTTCTTTTACAATGAAAATGATAATAGCACTGAAGAAAATGACGGGATGTATGATACTAATAGTTCTGACACTATCACAGAAAGTGTTGAGAATGAATTATTAAATGTATCAATTTATGACTATGAAAATGCATCTTTTGACTTAATTGGTGAAGATGTCTTTGATAATGTTGTTGATGGTGGTATGTTTGTTACAGGCTATGGTAAACTCACTGTTCCACCTATAGCATCTGAAAGTACCTTCACACCCAACATTAAAGTGCCAGCAATTTCCACTTTTTTTAGAGTTGTATTTAAGGAGATTTCAGTACTTATGGAAAGTCTAAATAATAGGACTAAATACTACAATTTAAATAAAGAAGAATGGATGGCACTTAAACATTTGAAAAAAGTTAAAACAGATTTCATTTTTAAGAGTGCAGATAAAGGTGGCAACTGGGTCATACTGAATAAAAATGACTACTGTGAGATGATTTTTGATTTGTTAAAAATCAGGATGAATATATTTGCTTAAGGAATGATCCAATTGTTGAATACAATAGTGAATTGCTAAATCTTTTGGAAAGAGGGCGTCTTGGTTTTCTTAATCAATATGATGTGGGAAAATTATATGTTAAAAAAACCTCTAACACCGATCTTTTATGCATTACCGAAAGTGCATAAAAGTTTAGAAAAACCACCAGGAGACCAATAGTTTCAGGCAAAGAATCTTTTGAGTAGAGTTAACATTTTTGGACTTTCATCTTAAAAATTATTTGTCTAGAATTTCAGCTCACATCTCCAACACTCAAGATCTAATAGATAAAACCAGTGGGATAAAATGGAAAAATAGTTATTATTGGGTAACTATAGATGTGAAGGCACTTTATACTAACATCAAGAGAAGGTGGGGACTTGAAGCTGTCCAAATAATGTTGGGTGATGGCCCTAGAACTTCTTTTCTGATATTATTATTAGAATTTTGTCTTTCCCATAACTACTTTTGTTTCAATAAGGACTTTTTTCTTCAGATCAAAGGTACGGCAATGGGGGCTGCCTTTGCTCCCTCATATGCCATACTTTATATGGACTATTTTGAAAAGTTATACATTTATTCTACCTCTTTCTATCAAAATAATGTAGTATTTTACAAACGGTTCATTGATGATCTCATATTAATATGTAATGGTGAGATGTCTGAATTCCTTGAATTTTTTGATGTATTGAACAATAATGGTCATGGTCTAAAATTTTCTTATGAAATGGATAGAGATAAGATTAATTTTCTTGATATAACTCTTTTCCATAATGATGACTGTATTGGATATAGACCCTATAGGAAAGAAACTGCAGTGAACATGTTTTTACATGCAGAAAGTATGCATCCGGAACATCTGATTTGGTCTCTTCCTTCTGGTGAATTTCAAAGGATTTTTAATCATACAAGTAATAGGGATGAGAGTCATTTGGAATTAAATAAGGTCGAATCTAGACTACTTGAGAGAGGCTATAGAAATGACCATTTGTTAAGTTGTAAATATAAAATTCTTGGAATTACAGACTACTCTGGACATGAAGAAGGAGTCCATTTGAGACAGGAGGCGTAGTTCACTTGCTAGGAAAATCACTAACAAGATTACATCTAGGGTTAGAAATACAGATATTTCAAAAACTAGTGAGTCCAAATTATTCTTTGTCACGAAATACTCTCCCGTATCCATAGAAGTAAGCAACATCATTAGGAAGTATTGGTATCTTATTTGTGAAGATGAAAATATTGGTGATATTTTTCCCAAACAGATAATGTTTTCATATAAAAGGGGAAAAAATCTAAAGGAGCTATTAAATTATAACTTTAGTGAGAAATCTAATGTGGGTATTAATAAGAATACTGTAGGTACTTTCTCTTGTGGACAGTGTAGTGTATGCAGTAGGGTCCTTAATGTAACTAACATTAATGGTATACCTTTTGTAGCTAGACACTTTTTCAATTGTAAATCCACAGGAGTGGTATACCTGTTGGGATGTTCGTGTTCCAATTCATGGTACATAGGTCAGACCAAAAGAATGGTTCGTGTTCGAGTTTTGGAACACTTAAAAGATATTAGGAATAAAAATGATTATAGTCCAGTGGCTAAACACTTTTTGGAAAAACATAAAGGTGATACTAATAGTTTAATTTTTTGTGTATTGGGTCAACCTTTTAGTTATGGAAATGGGGGATCAATTGTCCAAAAATTACTTGAACTGGAGACCAGGATGATTCTTAAATTCAAGACATTGAAACCACATGGACTTAATTTAGAACTGAGTATGTAACATTATTGCATATAAAATATTTATAATGACACTAAATACATATTTTTGTTTTGGTATAATATATACTATTTAGTAAACCACACATGAACTGTCTTGGGGTATAGGAGCTGTTATTACTGGAAAGTATGTAAAATCAACTACTAAATATCATTTCATGATATTATTTGTCAAAATATACATTGAAATATAAAATTTTGATAAATATGTGACATTTTTATAAGGTAGCATAATAGAAATTACATAGTTGTTTACACATATATTGATAATATATAGAAGTTGTTATTGTTATATTTATTTTTTAGTATATTTTGATTCTTTTCCTTACTACTTGAAAGCCTTTTGGAAATATTCTCTTTCATATTTCTACAATGATGTTGAAATAAAGATTGATTATAGATGAAACATAATAATGTAATACTAATTGTGAAACTGAGACTGTTAATATTTTTTTTTTTTTTTTTTAAAGACATTAAATAATGGTAGAGCACTTTAAAATGTTAATTGAGTAATTGGTGCTGATTAACTAAAATTGTTTGTATAAATAGTTGTTAACAGCACAATGTACTTGTGATCCATTTGAAGGCGAAAAGCCGAGGTACCAGATCGCAATAAACGTTGGCTTGGCACTGGCTTTTTGTGTTGTTCGTAAGTAGGGTTAACACCTGTCCCACTTTGCGAGGGACAGTCCCTTTTTGGGCAGTTGTGTCCTGACCAAAAATAATACAATGGCAAATGTCCTGTGATTGTAGGAAATACTTATGTCCCATATTTCATGTAACAGTTGCATAAAACAGTTATTTCTGTATGTAAAATACTTAAATGTTACAAGAAACAGAATAAGCAACTAAACTGCTACAAGAATAAGCTTTCATTTAGGCAAATAAGTAAAGTTCTAACCTTTGTACTGACCGTGGGTATGTGTCGGCTTGTAAAATCTGATGTGTGTCCCGAAAATGCCCCACTTTGGCCATTTGAAAAGATGGCAACTCTAGATGTAAGCGAATATGCAAGCGTGTATGAGCAATGGTAAGTGGCGATGATTCAATGGTA